>NC_061121.1:200054985-200171854 GCF_002878395.1 Capsicum annuum
ACATGACTGACTGAATTCTATAGATCATGGCTTGACTGAGAGTGTCGTGATAGCATGACATGGCTCTAGGCACACAACTATATTTTCGGGTACGAATACCCCTAGGACTCGATGGAAGGAAACTAACACACATAACTGACTTGATAATAAGAGTAGAGTTCATAATCCACAATATCATAAATAAGGGATTTCATACTAAGCATGATTCTCAATAATCTATTTCATGGAAGGGAATTTTATATAACATGTATATACTTGCATAACTTTCAATATCATGCTCATTACATATTACAACCACCATTCGTAATATCATAACTTGGGGAATTTCATGAAGTACATGGGTATTCTATATCTTGTACATGAGTGGGTTTTGCAAGTAAGCATAGCATAATTCCATAAGACTAGTTCATGAGTAATCCAACAGTGTTCACAAGAAACATTATCAACATGGATAACATTGAATCATAGAGGCCTATCATGAATCCTTCACTTAGTCATAATTTAGCTATAATGCATGATTTCTAGTCTCTTAGGTATTTTATCAAACACCTTACAAGAACAACTTAGGCATAGGTGTAAATCATACAATTACTCATCATAAATAATAAAACATACATGTTTTCAACTCATATGATGTCATAGATTCATAATAACACATAAATATTCTATCTTGGCATCATTCAACACATAAACATGATAAAAAATCCATTCAAAACATGAAAACATAATATATAGTTTTAGAAAAGGGTTCTTGAACTTCATGGACGAAAGGAGTCCATGAATGAACACACACATACCTTAAAGCTTGATCTTGAAAGAGATCTAATGTTTCTTGAAAGTTCTTGAATAAATCCTTAGGCTTGCTATTGATTTTTCTTAACTAGGGTTTAACCCCTTTGGGAGGGAATGTTCTTGTTCTTGAGGAGATGATCTTGAGAGAAAACCCTAATCTTGTGGTTGAAAGTATAAGAGAGGGTTTTTTAGATGCTTAACTGAAGAAAATGGGAAAAATTATGCCTCTTTAGGATTATAAGTTGTGGGAAGTGAAAGGGAAAAGATCAAAATACCCTTATGAAATAAATTCCCAGTTGCTAAAAATAATAGCTAACGACATTTGTGACAAGGCGTCAAAAATATGGTAAGCTACCACCATGTCGTCACTTAGGAGCTGGTTTCTGCCTAAGGCTGACGACCTTCGTGATAGGGCGTCACAAATGTGGTAAGCTACCACGAATGTCGTCACACTAATTCCAGCCTGACATGCTGGAGTAAAATAGGAATAACTCTTTGCTCCGATATCGAATTTAGGCAAAATTGGTATCGTTAGAAATATAATTCAATTATCTATCTTTTGATAGGTCATGAGCTCAAAAATTCCAATTATAATGAGAGATATGCTCATTTGAAGTTGACTATACTAATATCCCTCTCAAGAATTTAATCGATTAGGAATGTTTTAAAGTGTCTAATAGCTGGAAGTTATTTGAAACCTTAATATACATATAACTTACTCATAAAACTATAAAATAACCATGATGTACTATGCATGAGCTTGGTACATGGCTCTAATATTGGTTTGGACTTTTTTGGGGGGTATTATAGACGCACAACCTAATGTGTGCGATAAAGTGTGTGCCGCACAACCTATATTATGTGATAAGGTGTACACCATATATATTATTACTCAAGTGACTTAAACTCTCCATTTTTGTGGCAAAATGGTCTTTTTCCCACCCTTATTTAGCCATAAACACGAAATTCAGTTCCCAAATACCCCAAAATACACCTTCATTCATCAAAATTGCTTAAGAACTCTACTTAGGGTTTCAAAATAAAAATCCAAGAAACTCAAGATTCAACCATGGGTTTTTGAAACTAATTGCATATTTGGAATCCCCAAAATGTAGGCTTCAAGAAGCACCTATCATCTTCGCATATAGAGGTACGTAGGGTTATCTAAAAAATCTCATGGGCTTAAAAATTCATGTTTTCAAAATGGGGGTTTTAGAATTATGATATGATTATGCTTTAAATGTTTTATGATATTGATTTGGTCTTTAGGCCTATTCTCGAAGTGATTTGATATAAGATATACGTATATGCATGTATTCCGAAAAGATGTTAACTTGAGAGCATGAATTATATGAAATCCCTCTCTTGATATGATTTTGTTTTGAATTCTCATATGATATGAAATGTTTGAAATTATCTTGACAAGCATGACATGAGATATTTCGAAAATGGTTATGACTTTTGACTTGCAAGGAGAGGGTTATTTCATTGAAATATGATGAATATAATGGTTGCATGAAAGAATGATGTGATATTGATGTCTTGCAAGTCGGGTATGATAATAACCTACAGAATATGATATGTGATGGAGTTAAATGAAGTTGAATGCATTGATTTTTCATGAGATAGGTGGATACCCGAAAAAGGCGTTTGAGTGTAAGGGCTCATCGCTGGAAACCGTGTTTGCCGACATGGGCTTGTGTACTTGACTTTATGTCATTCCCAAATTGGGACTATGGTTAGGGTCTAGGCTAAGTGATCTTGGGCACTACTATACTTTATTTGGGTCGGGACACCCTGCTGTGTGATCTTGTGTGTCTTCCCCTCACTTATACTGTAATCTCGGCGGCAACCGAGGTTTGACAGTTGGTGTAAATGTTGATGCCCATGTGTTTTCAAATGATTTGATATGAAACTGCTTTATAATGGCTCTTACTTATATTTGGAAAAAAATATTATATATTTTTTTATTTCTCTGCGTACCAGTACTTTTGTATTGACCCCCTTCCCTCCCAAGTTTGGAGGCACAATTTAGGGGTCCGATAACCAGTAGATCTCTTCCGATAGATTTGCAGAATTAAGTGGTGAGCCTTCTATATTTTGGAAGGCTTGATGTCTGTCAGTTCATTTATCATTTAGTAGTTTTGGGTCTACTGGGGTCTTGTCCCAGTTTTCAGACAGTAATTTTTTCAGTCATGTATTAGAGATTTCGAAGATGTTTTTTCAGATGTCGATAGATGTTGTGGGACATTATTTCCCCTTTGTTGATTTCATTTGATTTATGACCATGTTTTCTATAATATTGTGTATCTTCCGCATATCTTATTATCATATGAATTATGTGCATGATTATTAGATAGATAGGGATGTTTTTGGCCTTCATGGTTTGGAATTCTTGTCACGGCCAGGGCCTCGGTTCGGGTCGTGACAGATGCACACTAAAAAACTTCTACAGAATGATATTTAGTATGAGAAGCATCATAATGATGATAACTCAATTACCTACTGAAGTAGTACATTCTCTATACTGTTTTTTTGAAAGGACACTTATTGACCTTCTATTCCTATCCGCCTTTCTCTTTGATTGGGAATTTGTCTTGTCTTATATTGCTTGCAATTTCAGGCCTCTTTCTTCCTACGGTTGTAAGGCCTATTCTGGACCCTTTTGAATCATCTAAGCAAATTTCATCATCCTCTCTAAGCAATGTAAATAACTGTCATTGTATTATGTTCTTTTTGATTTATGCAATTGTGTTTTCCCCTTTTTTTAGTCATTTATCCCATCATATTTAGATATGTTTGTTGGTTTGCCTGATCTTGCTTATACATAGAGGCTGTCTTCTTTTAGGGATAGCATAAAATTTCCTTTACAAACTTTGACAGTTGACATTCTTGTGGATGCTAAATAGGATTTTGTCAATGTCTTTCATTTTACTTTTCTTTTCCATTAGCTGACATGCTTTGACTCAGGTTGATGCCATATGGTGGGATTTCATTACACTTTGGCAATTATAGTATATTTCGATGGAATGTAAACATCTGCAAGTAAATAGTTGAGTTCTTTTGATTTCCTCAATCTTAAATTGATTAAGAGGATGTAAATATAACCCAACTTCAAATTATGAATTCTGTTTCTATTTGGTTGCAGTGAGTCGGCAGGTTCTTAAACTAACCGACCACCTATTAGGTGGATTTAATTTAAAAAGAAGTCTAGGTAATTTGAGATGATATAATATTAAAGCGTTTACATAATCTTGATAGGAGTCTCTCGATGTGGTTTGACATATGTGGATTCTAGAATTAGTTTAAAAGGGAAATCAACCTTGTTGATTCACCAAATAAAGGTTATTTGGGCAGGAAGATGTTACGGTATATATGTCTATATGGATTTATTCGAGAATCAAGTTTAAAAAGGTATATATGTCGCATGTTGGAAGTAAAAAGGCATCCAAAGAGGTCTAAAAAGTTTTAAAAGAATGTGTCTTTTCTTTTTTTTAGCACCTTTTTGATTTCAACTTCCTACATGACATGTTTGAGTCTACAAGATTTAATGAAATTTTGGTAAAACTTCTGACTCTAACTTTCCACGTGACAAATTGATCACAAGATTAAAAGGTATTTTTGTACATTTTAGGTATCTTTAGTTTAGGACAAGAAAATTCTATTTAATTTACTTTGTTAAACTCTGTTCAAGTCAAAAGTAAACAAACAAATTGAAACAAAGAGTGAAATTTCTTCCTTGTGTGAATTCTCTATTGCATCTCTTCTTTGTAGATGCTATGCTCAACATTGGAATGTTCAAGCACAATTTTCATATAGGATTTTCTCGCCTCTTCAACATACAATTTTTAAGTATGACATATTTATCATGCCTTTCTCATTTTGGGCCAGGTTGGTAGGCAGCAGAAGTAGTTTTAAAATTTATCTGCTTTGCTATTTTAGCTATATTTTTTTTTCATAGTAGCTCCTCTCTACTTAATTTAGATCATAAATTCATAATTCAATGTAATACCAGGGCTTGATTTTCATAATTTAGCATTTTAATCCTTTCCTTTATATTACAACAAACGAGAACGAAATGCACGTTTATGGTCATTTTTGGTGCAGATTGATATATTTGTGAAGATTTTTCCTGGGGCGACATATTCCTGGTCCGTGGGGTACAATGATGTTTATATTCCTGGTCCGTGGGGTACAATGATGATGATAAATTGTTTGTAAAATCTGTTGAAGAGTCTCATCAAAAGACATGTTCGGGTGTCCTGAAAAACATCTCAAGTAAAATTTACTCACTGTAATGACATATTTCCTTTACATATGTTTGATGATAAAGGTTAGGAGTGTTTTCTTTCGATCAAATGATTCTATCTGCATCTTATAGGAATATAGCTTGGTTTCTTTCAGCTGACAATGAAATGATTGAATGCTTGAGAAATCAAACTGACATAATGAGACAAATCGGTGAAAAATTGAAATTGAGAAGAAGCAAATCAAACATGCTGTAACAAAGAGCACACAATGTAACGAACTAAATATATAAAGAACAATTTTCAATTTACCTTTGTGTTGTATCTAGTATCCGGTAGTGGTGTCTTCAACATAGCCTTCCAATCTTGTGAATTGTAAAAAGGGGGAAAAGAGAAGAAGTGGAATTGATTTATCATTAATTCTAATAAGGCTTAACATATGTTCGACACAATAAATGACATAATTCAAAATGCAAATGTGTACTAATGATGATGATGCAAAGGTCGGTCTTAATGAAATGCAGAATGATGTCATGAAAGAAATCGAGATTCAAGATAAGGTTATTCAAGTAAGATAAACCGTTGTTTCTCTTGTTCACCTTTAATTTTAGTTTCTCATTAAACTTTGTTTATTATTGATTGTTTGATGTTTATTAAACATATTACGCAGATTTAGCATCTATTATTGTGGACTTTATATCACTCTTTGAGATTGTTGGTATAATAGTCTACTCTATATCACAGGTGAATTTACAATGGTTTTTGTCTTTGATCAAAATGGTTATAAAATAATTTTTCAGTCAGAATATGTTGTAACAACAATAAACTTAGACCCAGCTCTTTTAACTTTAGCCTCTATATTAAAGATGTAGGATGGGTATGTAGCATATTGATTGTGTTAAAAATAATGATGTGATGGAATTGCAGAGAAAGTTAAGAAACAACTGGATATTACGAATATTACAAACTTATGCATTCGTGACCAGTAGTATCAATCATAGGTAGAGTACATTTATTGGAAGAAAATCCAGTAGTGCCATATGGCAATGTTGCGTGCTATGGAGGTACTGAAGTAAAAAATC
This sequence comes from Capsicum annuum, assembly GCF_002878395.1. Taxonomy (NCBI): domain Eukaryota; kingdom Viridiplantae; phylum Streptophyta; class Magnoliopsida; order Solanales; family Solanaceae; genus Capsicum; species Capsicum annuum. The sequence goes on from NC_061121.1 coordinate 200,061,107, forward strand.
ACCTATTAGAACATTGATTCGGAAAAGCAAAACTTTAAGCTGATTATAAGTGATATTGGATATCCTCTACGCATCCACTCGGTGAGGACAAAGCTGAGTGTTGACAAATGCTTGATCGATCCCGTGACTGTAAAAACAAAGTAACCCAACAGTCCTATTCCTGATGCACCAAAAACTAAAATTAATACGTATAGTAAATTAAATAAAACAAATTAAGATTGAACTAATTACCTGTCAGTAAAGATATAGAAGTAACAATGAACTTTTTCTTGGGTGGATATGGAAGAAAACGTAAGTGTGTACTTTGGTAGCATCTTTCTATCTTATCATACTCTGCTCTAGTGACGTTCGGTGCATTAACAAATATCACATGTTGATCAATATCGTTCTCGATCGGGAAAAGATACAGGTTGCGTGCATGTCTTATCCGAATGTGGTTTCGAAATTATAGAGCTGGGGTGGGAATCAAATTAGGTCCACCGACCTCAACCAACCAAGTAAGGGCTTGAGGCAGCTCATACACAGCCAGCCAAGCCAATCCTTAGGCAGGCTCATTTGCATCCAGTCCAGGTACATAAACCTAATTTCTCACATGTTATCGGTGGTTAGATATCGTTACTTCCATTTTATAAATGGCATTAGCACCATTACCATTTGAAGCTCTATTTGAAGCCATGATTACCACTAAAATACAAAATAATGAGTAACGTGTTCCGAAGTAACACTCCGATTAAATCATCCTAGATAAATTAAAGTAAAATTCGAATCCATGGTGCAATTCTATGAAATCAGAAACCAAAACAATAATAATTTAATTAGCAATTTCTGTAAAACGCGTAATGTGTTTCGAACACTCCGATCAAAGTGCATTTCTATGTTGTAACAAACAGGGAAATCAGGAACCAAAACAATCTATATCAACAATAATAGCAAGTTCTGTAAAACGAAAATAAGTAACGTGTTCCGAACTAACAGTCCGACTAAATCTTAAACATGAAATCAGGAATCAAAACAGTAATAATTCGATTCACTAGTTTTGTAACAAAAATTCACATCACATTTAAATTAAAAAGGTTTTACGCCGTTCTGTTAAAACTTTCGAACTAGAACATGCATTTCGATTGATTCATCGTGCAATTCTACATTCATTTACGTCGTTCTATCAAAACTTTTGAACTAAAAAAGTAACTGTTCTGAACTAACATTCCACATTTTAACAAATATAAAATTAGGATTAAAAATAGTAGTAATTTGATTTGCTAGTTCTGTAAAACATAAATTCACATCCGTTTTGAACTAATATTCCAATTGAATCATCGTGCAAATATCTATCAAAACTTTCAAACTACAAAAGGTAACATGCTCAGAACTAACATTCCAATTGAATCATCATTGAATTCTATATTCTACATAAAATTTGGATTCAAAACAGTAATAATTCAATTTGCTAGTTCTGTAAAACGTAAATTCACATCCGTTCTGAATTAACATTCCGATTGAATCATCGTGCAATTTTCTATCAAAACTTTTGAACTACAAAATATAATGTGCTCGGAACTAACATTTTGATTAAATCATTGTGCAATTCTACTTTTTACATAAAATTAGGATTCAAAATAACAATAATTCGATTCACTAGTTCTGTAAAACGCAAATTCACATCCGTTCTAAACTAACATTCTTATTGAATCATCGTGCATAAAATCAGGATTCAAAACAGTAATATTCAATTTGCCAGGTCTGTAAAATACAAATTCACAGAAAATGACTTACGCAGGTGGTAGACGTTGTCCCAGCCTTGATTCTTCAGGAAGCACTATTGTCTAAAACTAGTACGTGTTGCACAAAACTTCCTCATCAAATTCATTGGAATTACTAGAAAAGAAGGAGATATTTCCTCTTCATCTTTTTTTAGGGAAACAAAAATATGAATTTGATTGTGAGCATTGCGGTTGATTTGAGTCTCATTATATAGACGGGTCAGTATAGGTCAACTGGTCTGGTCATAGATCAATGGGTTAATTATGAGCAAATCACAAAAAATATACTATTTAAGAGGGAAAAATCACAAAAAATATACTATTTAAGTGGAGAAAATCACAAAAAAAATACTATTTAAGAGGGACAAATCACAAAAAATATACTATTTAATAGTCAATATTACAAAATCTACCAATAGTTTTCACTTTTCAAAATATACTAATAGAAAACTTACAAAACCTATCAAATAACATTAAAGAAGATAAAAAAACAAACATGGTAAATAATAAATTTTTTACCACCAATTAAATTAGGAACGTAAGTTTGTTGATAACTCTTAGGAGCCATTTGGCCATACAAAATTTTTTAATTTTTTTTCAGTTTATTAAAGTTGTGGTGTTTGACCATGAAAATTCCGAAAACAATTCCAGAGTTGGATTCTGAAATGTGAAAATAACTTTTTGTTGTTTTCACTATTTTTCAGTTCCACTTTGAACTTTCATTATTATAACATATAACCCCAATATTTAAATTTTTACACAAACCCCTCTTATAACTACAACCAACAACCAAGAAAAAAATAAAAACAAACGCGTAAGTACTATTTTTTCTTTCACCTAGAAGTCTTTCAAATTGAATACTATCTAACTTCAAGATACCATCGTATAATTACTTTTAAAGTGTATTACATACTTTTTAATTGAATGACGTGAAGAGAAAACTCATCGTCCAATTGGAAAGAAGATAAAAGATGTGGTAATTGTAGTGTTTTGCTGTAAGACCTCGTAAGATCCCAGTCCATTTCAGTTTTATATGGCATGTTAAAGGGGTCCAAGACATAGAAAAATTTCACCAAGTGTTAAGACTTAGTCATTTCCAAAGCCTCTAAAACTTTGATGATTTTAACTCTGACCTTTCCGGCCTTAAAATGTCAATATTTAAGTTAATTCATGGTCGGGGTGATCGATAGCAACTCTCGGGTAAGTTTTGGATTTTTCGGACGAGGTTTGAGGCTTGTTTAGGTGTTCAAACCAAAGAGTCAGTGCGATATGGTTGTGGTGCATCGTTTATCGCATTGGTGGGTGCAACGCGGCGTGTCACCTAATGCGTCGACTGAGCAACGCGGCGCGTCGCTTACTGCGTCACTGGTCACATTCAGTTTAATGAGTTACGGGAATGTAGGTGTATTTTTGTCATTTTCCCCTTACTTTACCTCACCCAAAACACGAGATTAAGGTTCTAAAAAGGCAAAATCTCTATCTTTTCACAAACTCTCTCAAGAACAAAACATTAGCTTCTTCAAATCCAAGTTCAAGCTTCAAGAAATCACCAATAACTCACACAAATTCAACAATTAAGGTATGCTAGATGTTCATTCATGGGTCCTTTTCACCCATGGAGTCCAAGAACCTGCTTTCAAGTTTAAAATCATGATCTTTACATGTATTCATGAATTATATCCATGAACTTCCATAAATTTTAATTTTTATACCACGTTGGATGATATCTGCATGTTGAATCCTTAACTTATGATTTTGATAGTGCAAGTATGACAATATCACATGATTTAACTATTTCCCATGCTTTAACTCATCACCCATATGTGTTTGATAAATGTCTAGAGTTGAATTTTTGAACAATGACTACTTGTTATGCTTTTGAGGCTTTAGTATGTTTCTACTGTTGATGCTATCGAGTCTTGGGGGTTATGAATACCCAAAAACTTAGCTGTTTACTTAGTCTCAGTATTTTCAGAATGGTTTCGGATACATTAGAGTACTGTTTTATCCCTTTCGAATTTCTATTGGTGAGAAAATAATTTTGACCTTCGTAAAACTATTTCAAAAGATTTAAGAAAGTTTTGAAATAATTTAAAGAAAATTAACAAAGTCGCCACTTGATTTTTATAGAAAAAATCAAGAAAAAGGAGTTTCAAAGGTTCAAAAATAGAAATAAACCTTTAAAATTAGAGATAATGGGTAAGGGTTCCGTTAACGCCCTAAGAAGGTTTTTAAGGCACTTAGGAGCGTCCATTTAAAATGGTTTACCAAAAAAAGGACTAACTTGACTAACTAAAAGTGGCTAGTTTTTACAAAGACTTGATTTTATTAAAAAAAGTATTAAAATTATTTAAAACATTCAAAAAGGTTTCATTTATACAAAGAGAAACATTCTAGTTGAATTAAACTTAGATAATTTTTGGGCTTAAGTGGAAGATGAATTTTGCTTTTGTAAAAAGAAGAAACTGAAATTATTTTCTTATTACTATAGAAAAGTCGATTATGTAATATAAAATACCTTTAAAAAAATATTAAGAGAATATTAAGTTAAAAATGCTTCGCTAATTTTCAAAAAGTTGATTTTCGAAACAAATTAGTTTCTTAGATTTGGAGATTAATTTCTTAGGTTCTGAGAAAATTACTTTAATTCAAATAAATGATTAATCATATGGACAAAATAAATGTCATCTAAAAATGAAATATTCACTTTCAAAAGACTTGTTTTAAGGAGAAAATGGAAGAATCCATTTTAATCCCTTTTTTTTAGATAAGAAATATTAGGTGAAGAAAGTATGAATTAAGTAAAGGAAACTAAGACAAAATAAAATGACAACATCTTAGGAAATTTACCTAGATTAATTAATTTACATATGTTAGTTAGCACAAATAAACAATACAAGCTACAAAAATAATACAAGAACTGAAATTGGGCCCATCAACAAAGCTGCCCATTTTTTGGGCTTTGAATTATGGACTTTGGGTCCATTTCCTAAAATGTATACATATGTATATCAACAGCTTAAGTCTCAACTTTATTGTATGTATCACTGCATATACAGTGTATATCAGCATAGAATAATGCTTATTTCCCTTTCACTTTCCATCATAAATGGTGTGATAATGTGCAACTACTTTTTTCCGTGTATACTTGCTGTATATAAGCGTATACCAGCTTGTATACTTGTGCTATACTGTGTATATCAGCCCAATTTTGGACTTTAATGAGGCTCGAATCGACGGCGTTCGAATGCAAGAATGTGGAGACTCCCATTGGAATCATCTGTAAGAGTTCATGCAAGGAGAAGTAGAGATAAGGATTAGTATGCATCTAATAATACGACGAGCGAACTAGTATACAAACTGTCGATTTAGACAAACCATAATAATCAAACACATAAGGTATAAATCCTGTGCTAAAGAAAATTCGAAATAGCGCAAAGAACATAAAGAAAGTGAGCAAGCAGGAACCAAGCACAATGCAACCAAACACAATGCATCAAAATATGAATTGAACAAAAACACACTACCTAATTTTATTCTTTCAAGTTTTATGATGCTGATTTTAGGTGATCATAAAAATTTTAGGTCCAGCAGTATACGAAAAAATAGATAGATTGTAATCTTAAAAGATGGTTATACGAAAGGAAGATAGACAAAAATAACAGCAGAGAATAGAGTTTGCAGCCAATCCCATATACCAACAAGAATTTGTTATCTTTTTAAAAAAATTTCAAATACTATAGGTTGCAGTTTAATAAAAAGACAATGATGAGACAACATCGAACTTGAAAACTCAAGCTAAGAACTTGCAATAATGATTATTATTAAACAGAACATGATTGGAGAGAAAAGAAAAACTCCTATTCTAAGACCATTTGAGTGCACTTCTGACTCATAGTATTTGAGAATGATTAAAACGGTACAAAATCAAGTGGTACTTACCACCCACTACTAACAATTACCAACATCAGTTTAGGCTCCAACAACAACTCTTCGAACATGTACATGACTATTTTGGGCATATACACAAATACTTTAGGCAAACAAATAGACACCTAAAGAATAATTGTTCATTTTTATATCTACTCGTATCCGCTAATTGTATATAAAATGTCATGGCTACGCTGATATCACAACAAATAAAAAAATAGCACTCTGACCTCCAAAACCAAATTTCAATCTTATTCCCAGAAAACACCATTCAAATAATCAAAATCCCACAGAGATTCAACCAGTTCCATCTACATCAGAATTCATAACGACGAAAAAAATTCACCACTTAAAGATAGTAGTGCAAAAAAAAATGGAGCTCTTACTGATTTTTGGGTAGCGGACCGGGGTTACGAGTCTGTCACGATGAATTTTTACCACCAAAACTCGATTTGAACTTACCGACATTGAATTGGAATTTAGATGATTACAATGAATTTAGACGAATTTCATCGAGAACTTCTTGGTTATGTGAGATTAGAGGAGTGCTCCCCCCAAATCCCCAATTTTTCCTAAAAAAGTTCTCCCCCTTTCTCTCTGCATAGTTGGGTATTTATAGAGGATTTTGAAAGTATTTTGGAGGAAATCGGATGGGGTAAGAACGAAAAACAAGTTCGAAAATTTGAATTTCAAATTTGGGATGAGAAATTGTACGAATGTTGCTGAGCTGTTTTTTGCCGTTGTTGTATTGTTGAGCATTGAAATTGTGGCTGAGTAGTTGAATTGTTCATTTGTTAAAGCTGTTGCATGTGTTTGTTGTTGGATAAGAGGGATTTAGTGTATAAGGGTGTGGGAGGGCTACAGGTGTTGGCTGAGTGGGTTGGGGAAATTTTATTTCATTTCTTTTGGGCTAGTGGTTATATGTTAAAAAGAAAAGAAAAGATGGAATTGGGCTGGTGATTTTGGGATTGCAGAAAAGGCCCCAAAAACGTGAAAGGGGCTGTTTTTTGAGTTTAAAAAAGGGATTTTGGGGTTATTATAAAAAAAAAAACCCCAATTACTTTAGGATTTAGCCAAAATAATTTAATTTTTAGCCAAATTACAAATCGATTGGTCAATTACATTGCAATTGTGATCATTGTTTCAATTATGGTCAAAATTTAATAATTTTGGCTAAATTTAGTTGCAATCCACTATGAATTAATAACTGGTTTAATTTCAAGTTTCTTGATTTAATAAAATTAAACAAATATTTTTGAATAAATTCTTTTTGAGAATAAAAATATATTTAAATTATGTTAAAATAGGGTTGAAATATGTGTGGGTCTTGATTATTAGTGCAAATTCTTGGTTATGATGTTGAACAAGTTCAACGTGGTGATATTCAGCATAACACTGTCACTCTTTCTAGCTACATTTATACAACTACTGTGCTTAGACCTTATGAATGGCAATACATTAGTGGTAATTTATTGCATCTGTTCATTTAAGTTTGAATTCAATTTTTTTGTGAATGTACATATATATAATCCACGTACAAATGAGCGTGTTAATATTTGTGTACTAGAATTCATATGTATACAGATGTGAATGACACTGACAAAGAAGCAAACAAAACTGATGGCTGGCCATTGACATATACCATCAAGAAAAAGGAGGAAACCTTCACATTAGGAAAGAGCATGTTTTACATGAGAAATAGACATAAAATTATATGACTGTGGAACACAGACTTCACATTGAGTACAATAATTCACTCAACAATTGTTTATTCTTTCTAGGTAGATAAAAACACAAGTTTTGCTTACTTCTGGGTGTGAATGGTGTGGGATCGACTTAATATATATATATATATATATATATATATATATATATATATATTAAGTCCAGGTTGAGTGGGTTTGAAATATTGATAGTACGATTGGATGTCGTGTATGGAAATTAAACTTTTGTAGCTTGTAATTTTTTAAGCGTGCAAGGTTAAGCAGAAATATAAATATTGAATAATTGAATTTTAATCATGCATGCAGGGGCTGATCTACGTGGGAGTGAGGGGGTCACCCGAACCCACTCAACCAAAAAAATTACATTATATATATAAGTTTAAATTTGAAAGATTAGGATATAATGACTTTAATGAACCCCCTTAACACAATTGAAAAGCGCACCTCAATGGTCAAGGGGGTTTATTTTAGAGCTAAGGTCATGGGATCAATTCCCAGGTGCTATATTTTTGGTAGCTTTTTGAAAGTTTTTTCCCTTTCTCGCTCCTTTTTCTATTTAATGAGTAATGGACTTTGGCCTTTTTCACTCTAGCAATTGGGCCTGATTAACAAAAATTAATTAGCCTATTTAATTCATTTGTGTGTATTTATTATTTACTTAAAGTTAATTATTTTTTATTTTTTTAATTATAAATACTGATCCTATTTTGTACAAATTTTTTACATAGTTGGAATGAAAAGTATTTCAATATATATATAATCATTTTTTATGCTCTCAGTACTAGTTTAAAGTCATAGTTAGATTTATATATTTTTTAAATTAATTTTCAACCCCTTCCCAAAAAACAACACAATATTTTTTAAGAGTTCCCCACAAAGCAAAACTGAGATTTTCATCGAACCTCCTGAACAAAAATCCTGGATCTGCAACTGCATGTATGATAAAAAAAATCTAATGTTGGGTCCGTGCTGATACAGGTCATGCTCTTCTATTTTTTTATATTTATTCTCTTATACTCCCGCCGTTTCATTTTACTCGTCCCAATTTAACATTGCATATTGATTAAGAAAAATAATTAATAACTACTTTACTATAGTACCCCTATTAAATGATGTTTACATTTTAATTTTAAGAAAATACAATTAATACTAAGGATCAAAAAAGAAAAAATGTCTTGTCTTAATTAATGAAAAATGACAAGTAAAATGAGAAATTAAATTAGGAAATTTGAGATGAGTAAAATGGGAAGGAGGAAATATTATATAAGAGGAAACGAAGCATCTAAAGCAGGCACCTGTCTGGCACAATTGAGGACAATTTTGTAATTTTAAGCCAGAATAAATATTTCAGCTTCTTCCACGTATATTGCCTTACTCTCATCCTTATCTCTCTTTGATAACTCTCGCCTATTTTTCTTCATTATCATTCATTTCTTTGCTTCTCCGCGTTCTTTAATTGACGGAGTAATAGTTTTTTCAATGTCTCATGATTTTTCATCAATTAGTTTTTTCCATCTTTAATTCATGTTACTTTTCATATATTTTCATTTTTTTCTGATTGTCTTTGATTTTTGTTAATTAGGTGTAGTTGGTTTCTTCTTGGGTTTTGTTAAATTCTTGAAATTGAGCTTAAAGATTGAGTCTTTCTTGTGTAATCCAAAAGAAATTTCTGGCTGTTTTTCCATTCATGAAGTTGAGCTTAAAGATTTAGTACCAAAAGAAATTTCTGGGCTTTTTCTTTCCATACTTGAGAAATTGAGCTTAAAGATTTAGTCTTTCTTGTTTAAACCAAAAAAAATTTCATGGGTTTTTTTCATTCTTGAATATTGAGCTTAAAGATTCAATCTTTCTTGTTAACCAAAAGAAATTTCTGGGTGTTTTTCTATTCTTGATTATTGAGCTTAAAGATTGAGTCTTTATTGTAAATCAAAAAGGATTTTTTTGGGTGTTTTCATATTCTTGAAGTTGAGTTTAAAGATTGGATCTTTCTTGTAAACCAAAAAGGAATTTATGGGTTTTTTCCATTCTTGAAGTTGAGTTTAAAAATTTGTGGGTGTTTGTTTCATTCCTTTATTTAATCAATTTTGGTTTAAGAAAAAGCACGGGTTTCAATATTATAGGATGCGTACAAGAAATGGGAATAGAAAAGAGGAAGTGTTGTCACCTGACCAAGATGGTATAACGCATATCTGTGTCTCCCGATTTTTGAGGTTCAATTATTTTTATTTAATTCTTCAGTAGTGCGCACTGAAAAAATTCTCAAGAATGACATTTAACATAAAAAGCATCGCAATGATGATAACTCAATTACCTACTGAAGTAGTACATTTTCTATTATAATGTCCCAAGTCTGTATCTCGGACACTACACGGTGCTTACGACTTCGAATGACCACAAGCTAACCCATGATTGATATCTGTTATGAATACTGATTAATAATAATGTAATAAATGTGGAAAATAGGTTGAAATGCCATAAGGTTCAAAATCTAAAATACTGATAAAAAATATCAACTGTAATAATAAGTTGTAAAACTGAATACTATCTGAAAGTCTAGTCTGAAAAGCCTCTAATTGAACTTTCTGAATGTGGAGTTGATGGGACAAGACCTCTACTAACTCCGACTACCAAACTACTGATAAACTAAAGTACTAAAATAAAAGGATGCCCTCGATAGATGAGGACTCACTATTGAAACTGTTGCTGATAACTGAATCTGTCTATAAGCGGTCAGGAACCTGAGCATCCGAAACTATGATATGATACATCATAGCTCAAATAAAGAGTATGCGTTAGTACGTGGAATGTACTAGTATGCTAGATGAGGTAAGACTGAATGCAAGGGTTCATATGCATGAACAATAACTTACTAAATGATATAGAGTAACTGAATATGAGAGTACATAGATAACTAAAATTATTGCAAATACTGAGTATTCAATACTGTGCATATACGTGTATGCTGTAAATGAGCTTTTACTGAAGCTGAGTTTTTAGTTCTGATAACTAAGTAACTGATATCTGAGATTATTGATAACTGAGCTACTAAAACTGATTGACTGTATCTGACAGTCCTGATTTTGTAGGAATGAACTGAGTTCTATACTAAAACTGAAATTGAGACTGTGGAAAGTTATCATCTAACCGACATGCTCCAAATATGGTAACTTAGGTCCAACCTATAACCATAGTTGGAAAGGTGTCAGTACCGTGCCACGAGTAAAGACAAGCTAAAGAGTTACCCTCATCTGGCAGGTACTCTAATGAGAACGGTGAAACTCTCAACTGGCAGGTTAAAACACCTTATCAACCCTCAACTGGTAGGTTGTTGTCTCAACTTACGCTGGTTATGTATTTTTGGAATGCGAGGACTGCTTCTAAGGACCAAACCCTTTACTGCCCGGTGAACCCCCATCCTTGGGTTCACTCGGTGCTGAATCTTACTCCCAACTGAATAGACCCTGAACTGATTATACTAAAATAGACTGTATTGATATTGAGTTTTACTGAGTTCTGTAACTGACTAAGACATGATCGATACTATTCTGTAACTACTTTAGCTCTAGCTAAACAACTAAATTTTTGGGTATTAAATACCCCCAGGAATCAATAGCATGAAAAGTAGAGCATAGCATGATCTTGAGAAACATAACAATGTATATTTGTCCATAATTCACTCATAGAGACATTTTAGCAAACAAATGTAGAGCATAATCTTGTACATATACTAGAATGTCATGATTTCACCATTTAATTCACATGGACATTCTATCAAACACTTGGGGAGCACAACTTAATGCACATAATCATGGATATCATATAAACATTGCAACTACAATGTCCAAACTTGCAAATTTAAGGATAATAATATGAAAATTACACAATTCAATATACATACTATTTCAATTTCATGGAAACCACAATTAATCATGGATTAAAACTCAATTAATGTCATGAATATGAATACAATTCAATTTCAAGCATGTAAATCATAAATCAACAATCTCGTGGTTTTAAAAATGGATTCTCAGACTCTATGAGTGAAAGAAACCCATAGATGAACACCTAACATACCTTGGAATGTTAATTCTTGATGAAATTCTTGAGCTTGTTCTTGAATTCTTAAACTAGGGGTTTTGCCTCTTGAGAGATAATGATTTAATTTAGGGGAAAATTGGGTGAATAATGATGTAACTAGATTAATTAGGGGTAAATCAGGTGTTAAAGGCTGATTTGGGTCATGGAAAAAATACCCAATTACTCCTGGAAAAGATTTAAAAATTGTCACTGAAAACCCAATTTGGGCACCTAGCACGACGCGCCACCATCGTGCCATGCTATTGGAATTCCACTAGAACTATTTAAAAAGGACGACTGGGAATTTGACCTGTGTCACAACGTGGTACAATCGCAGAGAGCCACTGGAAATTGATAATCATGAAAATGACTGGTGGCACGACACAGTGATATCGCATTTCTCTACTGGATGAGACCTGAAAGTTTACCGCGATGCTGGATTATTGCATTGGCTCACTGGTTTTTATCAATTTCCATTTGGCATGGCTCCACGACGTGAAGAAATGCTAGTTGGTACACTTTTTTACAGAAATGGCTTTAACTCTTCTCCTGGGTATCGTATTTGGGCAAATTTTATATTGTTGGAAAGATGAATGAATTTCCTAAACAATGGTAGGCTCAAAACTAAAAAATATTGAGTATTTAAAAAAATTGTATAGGATAACTCATGTACTGAGAGTTAATTTATGCTAGGGAAATACGGGTTATTACATCTATACTGTTTTTTGAAAGGACACTTATTGACCTTCTATTCCTATCTACCTTTTTCTTTAATTGGGAATTTGTTTTGTCTTATATTGCTTGCAATTTCGGGCCTCTTTCTTTCTGTGATTGTAAGGCCTATTTTGGACTCTTTTGAATCATCTAAGCAAATTCCAGCGTCCGCTCTAAGAAATGTAAGTGACTATCATTGTATTATGTTCTTTCTAGTTTATGTAATTGTGTTTTTCCTCTTTTAAGTCATTTATCTGATAATATTTAGATATGTTTATTGGTTTTCCTAATCTTGCTTATACATAGAGGTTGTTTTCTTTGGCGAGAAGCATAAAAGTTCCTTTACAAACTATGTCAGTTGACATTCTTGTGGATGCTAAACAGGATTTTGTCAATGTCTTCCATTTTAGTTTTCTTTTCCATTAGATGACATGCTTTGACTCAAACTGATGCCATATAGTGGGATTTCATTACTCTTTGACAATTATAGCACATTTCGATAGAATGTAAACATCCATAAGTAAATAGTTGTGTTGTTCTGATTTCCTCAATCTTAACTTTATTTAAGAGAAAGTAAATATAACCCACCTTCAAATTATGACTTCTGTTTCTATTTGGTTTCAGTGAATCAGCAGGGTCTTAAACTAATGTAATACCCTGTATTTTCGTGCTAGAATTCTAACGGTCGTTCCTGTGCGTCTAAGCTCTAATCCAAGTGATTCTCACGTGAATAAAAGTTGCATGATCATTATCCTAGTCTATGGAGTAGTTTAGAGGTGAAAAATGTTCATAACAATGACCTAGAATAAAGTTGAGCTAAGACCAATTGATTCATCCAAAGTTTGATATTTGATTCTACAAGAGTCAACTTCAAATGTGAATATCTCTTAATATACATGGAATTTTTCATCCTAAGACCTATCAAATTGTAGATAATTGAATTAGCTTTCCAACGATAACAATTTTATCAAAATCCAACACTTGAGCAAGGAGTTATGGCTTTGCGAAGTAGAGTGCGTCGCCAAACCAATGCAGCGCATACTTAAATGTATGCGATAAGCAATGCGGCGCATACTTAAATGTGTGCGATAAGCAATGCGCCACATACCTCACTTCCAAGTGCCAAAAATACCCCTATATATGTCTTTAACACGGGATTAAACTCCCATAACATCAAAATAAGTTTACTTTCTCTTAAAATTACCAAGAACATTCATTAGGGTTTCAACCTAAAAATTTAAATATCTCAAGATTCAACCATGAGTTTTCAATAATTCTTCAAGATTAGAAATCCTCATTTCGAGGGCTACAAGAAACACTCATTATTCCTAAGGTCAAGAGTTCATTCAAAGCTTCAAGTTTAAGGTATGTGGGGTTTTTCAACAAGAACATCCTTTCATTCTTGTGCCCAAAATTTATATTATTTTACAAAGACATGATTTTACATGCTTTGATATGAATTTGAGATAGAAACTATTATCCTACATTCTGTTCAAAAGACTATTATATTTTTATGATGTCTTGAAGATAAATTCCTTGAGTTTTGATGTTAATATCATGTTTGAAGTTGAATCTCCAGATTTTCATATGAATTATACATGTTTGCTACATAAAGTGTGAATCTTGAAATATTTTGCTCAAGTATTGATATATGGGTTTTGAACCCTATTTGAGAATTTTTGTGAAAGTAATGTGTTATGCACATCTTCAGATTTGAATGATTTGACCTTTTGGTCTTGAAAGAGTTATTTTTGAACTCGAATGAGAAAAGAAATTCACATTTTGATTTATTATGAAAAAGGGGTAGCATGATGGCTCCCGTTATGAATTGCTGAATTATTTTGTGGTGGATTTTCTTTGAAAAGATCTGAGCTAAGTACGGGAGTAGTCATTAGCACCGAGTTGGAGGTATAGCTGTGTTGGTGCTTTCCTAGAACTACGTGCCCCCGTAGGAGCCGGAATTGAGATTGATTAGATATAGTGATCACTAGTTTTTGGATTTGATACTTATAGTCCTATTCTGATGGCAAGGATAAGATGGCTCTCCCCAACGTGAGTTGTATGTTGGACTCCATGTGGCTCACATGGTTTATGTCGGTTCTGAGATCTCCCAATGTGTGTGTGTGTATTCTCCTATCTAATATGAAAAGTCTTATTCTTCTATCTGAGATGAAAACATATTTGTTTGAAAGACTGAGTTTGAGAAAGTCATTATTTTCAAAAGATTTAATTAACATATATTCCAAAGAGAATTGTTATGTGATTTAATTGATTTGATGATTCGGAATCGAGATGGAAGTGAATTGTGATTTATTATGATGAATCACATGTTTCACCTGATATATTATAATCTCTTATGATTATGATGATTTTAATTAGAGCTAAGTGAGTCATTTATATCAGCATGCATAATTTTATAAACTGTGATGATATTAAGACATTATTTTATATATGCATTGCACCCTCATATGCTTGGTACGTTTCCATGGTACTGACCCACATATTTGTATGTGGGCTACATTTTCTCGGAATGTAGGTACAAGGTATAGTGTACATCTTCAGATCCAGTCAGTTCGCGGTATCCAGTCAGCAGGTTTTGAGTCCTTTTGATTCAAGGGCTTGCATTAGTTATATAGTTCGAGAAGTGTTGTATTTTCTTTATTCGATCGAATTGAGTTGGGTTAGTCGGGAGTCATGACCCGGCTACCTACAGTCAGTACTAGTAGAGGCTTCATAGACAGTCAGTAGAAGTTGATGTATTCCATTTCAATTTTGGTTGTAAAAGTAGAGTTGTAATCTTATAAATTTAGTTTTGTATCTATCATATTCAGAATAGAGTTATTTTCCACAAATTTGTATATGTTTATACTTTTTGTTCAATTTTTTATGAGTTATGCTAGTAGAAGGGTTAGCTTGGGGTCACTTGTGATCCTAAGCATCGTGTGACGTCTCGGGATCCAATTTTGGGGCATTACAAACTTGGTATCAGAGCACAGAGCTCAAGTGTCCTAGGGTGTCTATGAAGCCATGTCTAGTAGAGTCTTGCGAAACGCTATGGAGACGTTTACAATTTTCTTCGAAAGGCTACAGGGCATTTAGGAAATGTCTCCATTTTTCAAGTCTTAAATCGTGCTATAGAAAAGTTCTCCAAGAAACTTATGCAGATTCTCATCTTACTCTATTCAGGTCATCTCTGCCTTATTTCCAAGGTATCAGAAACAGTTGAGCTTAATTCTTCATAGATAGTTATGGGACTGTAAGAGAGCTAGAAAGTATCCTATTAGTACTTTTGAGTCCCGAATATTGAAGTGTTTTATCAGGTCTATAGAAATTGTGCATAAAGACCGAGTCAAATGTGCTTTTGAATTCCTTCTCAGAATCCATAATGATAATCTATACTTCTCTATCTATGTACTGTTCTTGAGATAACATGTTTCGCAAGTTCCAATTTCCTCCTCAGATAATACTCTTATATTTGCTAGCAGAAGTTTTAAAAGTTTCACAAAGCGGCTTGAGAGGAGCCTTCTAGTGTGTTATAAGTCCCTCAAATTTAAATTTATGCCCTCGTTCTTATGAGTTATTCAATTAAGACAGAGTAAGGTGTCTTCTTAGATCATTGAATGTTGTGTGTCAAGTTTCTATCCCTTGTATTATGTAATCTTGTTATCATGGTATTTTCAAAAATCAAAGTCTAGTGAAGCCGTGTGGGGCCTATTTCGATTCACTAGAATATTTGCTTTGTTATTCATCTAATTTTCTTGTTCAAAACACAAAACCAAAGTCTAGTGAAGTCATGTAAGGCGTATTTCAATTCACTAGATACTGTTGTCTATCTTGTTGTTTTTGTATTAGTTGAAAGTGTGGGTTTAGAAGTGTAGTGACAAAAAAGGTGGTAAGGGTGATTTATTGAATATGTATAGCTTAATTTTATTTCTTATGCTTGAATTATTAATGAAGGTATATACCTTTGTTTGTTAGTTTAGTGAAGTTAGGGAAGGAGATTATTAGTTAAGGTGGATTGTTGTTTGCTTGAAGTATGAAAAGAGTTGTTGATGGTGTTTATGGTGCTACAAAAGTACAGTTTATTAATGAAAGTAGTTGGTGGTTGAGTATTGTTAATTTAGGCATTCCTGAGATTGCAAGAGGAAGTTTAGTTGAAATTTATAGAGCTATGAAAGTAATTTAGGTGTGAAGATGGGTAAATAGTAATGATGTGAAGAAGGAGGATGTGTTAACAGATTATGAATAAGATAGGCCATATGATTATGATCGATTGTCATTGTGTACTAGTTTTTTTTAATGCTATGTTCTATAGTTTTGATGTGAAAATTATGTGTGAGATTGGGTTGTAAATCATGTTTAGCTCTAGATATTAAGTTTGAACAGTTGATGGTTTGGTTGTTGATGCTAGTTATATGGAGGTGATCTAGTAAGCCTGAACAGTGTATGCAAGAGTATAAGATCATGTGTTCATAATTAAGTATGGTATAGAGGTGTGCCCAAGGTGTTATGGGGCTGCATTATTTTTGAGGATTATTGCATATTGTGTGGTTAGTAGTAACGTTGAGTTGCTAGGTGGAGAAAGGCTAGTTAGATAATTTATGATGTTCTTGATAGATAAGTTAAGGAGTTATGATTGAAGGTGTTGAGTCTTTTTAGTATGATTTTATTCTCATGGTTTGGGAAAAATATAAGTATAGAAGTATGATCTTGGTAGGCTATGATTATGTGATTAGAGATGTAGATGTGGTTGCAAATGAGAATGTAAGTCTTTAATGATGATTATTGAAGCTAGAAAGTTAAGGATGGCATATGGATGGGTTGTTTAAGAATGAAGTTGGTAAGTTCGAAATTAGTTTATTCTTGTGAGTTTAGGATTTATATGTAGATAATAGAATGATGAAATTATGGCTTAATCTCGAGGATATGGAGTAGACCATCATACTTAGAATACCAGCTTTGACCTAAGGGGGAGATGGTTAGTGAAGAACCAAATTGAGTTTTGAGAATTAGATTATGATACATGTCAATAATGAGTTATGATGAGATAGTAATCCCTTCTTACTCTAGAGTATTCCTTGGATTTCAGTCATTACAACACCAAATCCATCACTTGCTTGACAAATCCATGCCACAAGCCTATGCTTATACCTATCATGTGTGTTCAAGCCCATTTTCAGCTTCTAACAAGCATGTAACAGCTTCACTCTATGATTTAAGTTATTTCTTATGAATCTATGAACTCCAGTCTTATGTTGAATAGCTCATGATAAGTATAAACTCATGTTTCACAGTATGACCAGTTTTTAAACTCATGATACTAGTAAAGTTCGCATTATATCATGTATGTCCTCAGCTTAGATTTCTGTAATGAATCCATACCTTTGATATTTTATTCCTCAGGACAAAGATAAGTGTTAATGTTATGTATTGTAGTTTTTGTGCTTCTAGTTCATATGTGCTAGCTCTTCAGTGACCTCTTCCTATGTTAAGATAGTGGTGATGATAGTGGATAAGCAATGGTTTATATGTGAGAGAGTTGATGACCCTCATTAAGAAAGATTATTTATGATTTTCTATCTAAGGCTAAATAAAGTGTGAAGTAAGATTAAGGCCAAGTCTTTGATACATGTCATGGTTAGTTAAAAATTGTGTGTATATTTTTAAGAATAGTGCAAGAAAATTGTTGTTGATAAAGGTTTAGAGAATATGCGAAGTATGCCTTTAGGGGTATTTGACTTAAAGTTATATGTGATTTTTGATGATAGGCCATGTTGGGTGTAAGATGATGAATGCAATATGCACTAGTGAATCCATATCAAGAGTTTTAAATTAGTCATTGAAATGGTAAGGAATGTTATGCTTAAGGTGTGAGCTCTAAGAAGATATAGAGCATTGAACCTTGTGGTTTAGACTAGTATTGTGGTTTGGCATGTTGTATCTTGTGATTTAGTGTTAGGATTGATCATGGTCAGAGAACTTAGTTTAGTTTAGACATTAGTAGAAAGATTTCGCAGTGCCAATATGAGAATTATAAGTTGAATCAAATGAGTATGGTATTTAAGGGGAATAGTATAGTTGAGAGAGCATTTGAGAAGTGATGCTAAGCTTGAAAGTAAGAAGTTGCGTTACCTATGGCCTAGCAATCCTATCCTAGTTTATGAGTTATATAATTATATTCCATGCTATAGAGTTATATCAATGTTGTAATTCCTTAGTCAAATGTCTTGTTCAGAGCATGCCCAAAATTCTTTGCTCCCTAATGTCAATAGAATTTCGTAGAAAAGTGCTGAAGAAATACTCCATTTGAGTATCAGTATGATCTAGTCCATATAGCCTGCAGTCTAGTTTAGCACACGAGGAGATAAGCTCCTATAAATTCTTAATTTTCCAGCTAGTCTTACTATCCGCAGTCTTATACGTATGTACACTCCAAGAGGCAATGTGTTTGTGTCCAATTAAACTATGAATTTAGCTCAGTTCATGCATCAGTTTCAGTTTCAGATATTAAGTCATGATTCAGTTCGTAAGTATCCTGTGTAGTATCACAGTCTCTTCCTAGTATTTTCATCAAATTATTATCATTTGGGGACAAATGACCCTAAGAGGGGGATGTTGTAATACCTCGAGTTTTCATGTCATAAACCTCTCATCCTTTCTCATGAGATCAGATCCAGTGCAAAGTAATGGTTACGCATAAGTTGACACTCTCGTTTCTATCTTAGCTATATAGTTATTTTTTCTAGAGGATTCATGCACTTGCAGACCAGTTTAGTAGCTCATTATTCTTGAGATCCAGTGATTCAGTTCTATTAGTTACACATGGTAGCTTGAAGACTAAGATTCCTTTGTGTTTCAGGTTAATTATCCACAATCGAGGACGAATGTTCCAAGGGGGAGATAATGTAATACCCCATATTTTTGTACTAGAATTCTAACCGTCGTTCCTGCACGTCTAAGCTCTAATCCAAGTGATTCTCACGTGAATACAAGTTGCATGATCATTATCCTAGTCTATGGAGTAATTTAGAGGTGAAAAATGTTCATAGCAATGACCTAGAACAAAGTTGAGCTAAGACCAATTGATTCATCTAAAGTTTGAAATTCAATTCTATAAGGGTCAACTTCAAACGTAAATATCTCTTAATATACATGGAAATTTTCATCCCAAGACCTATCAAATTGTAGATAATTGAATTAGCTTTCCAACGATACTAATTTTATCAAAATTCGACCCTCGAGCAGGGAGTTATGGCTTTGTGAAGTAGAGTGCATCGCCTAACCAATCGCACATGGCTACTGGAATAGGTGTGAGATAAGTAATGCGGCGCATACTTAAATGTGTGTGATAAGCAATGCGGCACATACTTAAATGTGTGCGATAAGCAATGCGCCGCATACCTCACTTCCAAGTGCCAAAAACACCCCTATATATGTCTATCACACGGGATTAAACTCCCATAACACCAAAATAAGTTCACTTTCTCTCAAAATCACCAAAAATATTCATTAGGGTTTCAACCTAAACATTTAAATATCTCAAGATTCAACCATGAGTTTTCAATAATTCTTCGAGATTCGAAATCCTCATTCCGATGGCTACAAGAAACACTCATTATTTTCACGAATAGAGTCCTAAGGTCAAGAGTTCATTCAAAGCTTCAAGTTTAAGATATGTGGGAGTTTTCAACAAGAGCATCCTTTCGTTCTTGTGGCTAAAATTTGTATTATTTTACAAAGATATATGATTTTACATGCTTTGATATGAATTTGAGATAGAAACTATTATCCTACGTTCTTGTTCAAAAGACTATTATATTTCTATGATGTCTTGAAAATAAATTCCTTGAGTTTTGATGTTAATATCATGTTTGAAGTTGAATCTCCAAATTTTCATATGAATTATACATGTTTGCTACATAAAGTGTGAATATTGAAATATTTTGCTCAAGTATTGATATATGGGTTTTGAACCATATTTGAGAATTATGATTTTTGTGAGAGTAATGTGTTATGCACACCTTCAGATTTGAATGATTTGACCTTTTGATCTTAAAAGAGTTATTTTTGAACTCAAATGAGAAAATAAATTCACATTTTGATTTATTATGAAAAAGGGGTAGCATGATGGCTCCCGTTGTGAATTGCTGAATCATTTTGTGGTGGATTTTCTTTGAAAAGATCTAAGCTAAGTCCGGGAGTAGTTTTTAGCACTGAGTGGGAGGTATAGCTGTGTTGGTACTTCCCTAGAACTACGTGCCTCGGTAGGAGCTGGAATTGAGGTTGATTATATATAGTGATAACTAGTTTTTGGATTTGATTCTTATAGTCCTACTCCGATGGCAAGGATAGGACGACTCTCCCCAACATGAGTTGTATGTTGGACTCCATGTGGCTCACATGGCTTATGTCGGTTCTGAGATCTCCCAATGTGTGTGTGTGTATTCTCCTATCTAATATGAAAAGTCTTATTCTTCTATCTGAGATGTAAATATATTTGTTTGAAATACTGAGTTTGAGCAAGTCATTGTTTTTGAAAGATTTAATGAACATATATTCCAAAGAGAATTGTTATGAGATTTGATTGCTTTGATGATTTGGAATCGAGATGGAAGTGAATTGAGATTTATTATGATGACTCATATGTTTCACCCGATATATTTTAATCTCTTATGATTATGATGATTTTAATTCGAGCTAAGTGAGTCATTTATATCAGCATGCATAATTTTATAAACTGTGATGATACTAAGACATTATTTTATATATGCATTGCACCCCCATATGCTCGGTACGTTTCCATGGTACTGACCCACATATTCGTATGTGGGCTACATTTTCTCGAAATGTAGGTACAAGGTATAGTGTGCATCTTCAGATCCAGTTAGTACACGACATCCAGTCAGCAGGTGATGAGTCCTTTTGATTCAAGGGCTTGAGTTAGTTGTATAGTTCGAAAGTGTTGTGTTTTGTTTATTCAGTTGTATTGAGTTGGGTTATTCGGGAGTCATGACCCGGTTACCTACAGTCAGTACAAGTAGAGGCTTCATAGACAGTCAGTAGAAGTTGATGTATTCTGTTTCAATTTTGGTTGTAAAAGCAGAGTTGTAATCTTGTAAATTTAGTTTTGTATCTATCATATTCAAAAAAGAGTTATTTTCTGCAGATTTGTATAGATTTATACTTTTTGTTCAGTTGCTTATGAGTTATGCCAGTAGAAGGGTTAGCTTGGGTCACTTGTGATCCTAAGCACCGTGTGACGTCTTGGACCCAATTTTGGGGCGTTACAACTAACCGATCACCTATTAGGTGGATTTAATTAAAAAAGAAGTCTAGGTGATTTGAGAAGATATAATATTAAGCCTTTACATAAATCTTGGTAGGGGACTCTCTGTATGGTCTGACATATGTGTATTCTAGAATTAGTTTAAAAAGGAAACCGGACCTTGTTGATTCAATAAAATGAAGGTTATTTGGGCTGGAGGATGTTACATTATATATGTCTATTTGGACTTATTCGAGAATCAAGTTTAAAAGGTATATGTCACAGATTGGGAGTAAAAAGTCATCCAAAGAGGTTTAAAAATGTTTTAAAAGAATGTGTCTTTTCTTTTTTAGCACCTTTCTGATTGCAACTTCCCACATGACATGTTTGAGTCCACAAGATTAAATAAAATTTTGGTACAACTTCTAAATCTAACTTTCCACATGATAAATTGATTACAAGATTAAAAGACATTTTTTTACATTTTAGGTATGCTTAGTTTAGGATAAGAAGATTCTATTTAATTTACTTTGTTAAAGTCTGTTCACGTCAAAAGAAGACAAACAAATTGAAACAAAGAGAGAAATTTCTTCCTTGTGTGAATTCTCTATTGCATGTCTTCTTTGTAGATGATATGCACAACATTAGGAATGTTCAGGCATGATTTTCATATAGGCTTTGCTTGCCGATTCAACATGCAATTTTTAAGTATGACATCTTTATCGTGCCTTTCTCATTTTGGGCAAGGTTGGTGGGCAGCAGAAGTAGTTTTAAAATTTATCTGCTTTGCTATTTTAAATATATTAGTTTTTCGTAGTAACTCCTCTCTACTTAATTTAGAGCATAACTTCATAATTCAATGTAGTACTAGGGCTTGGTTTTCATAATTTAGCATTTTAATCCTTTCCTTTGTAATACAACAAAAATGAATGAAATGCACGTTTATGGTCATTTTTTGGTGCAAATTGATAGCTTTATGAAGATTTTTCTAGGGGCGACAATGCCTGGTCCGTGAGGTACAATGATGATGATAAATTGGCTGTAAAATCTGTTGAAGAGTCTCATCAAGACATGTTCGGATGGCTTGAAAAACATCTCAAGTAAAATTTACTCACCGTAATGACATGTTTCCTTTACATATGTTTGATAATAAAGGTTAGGAGATTTTTCTTTCCAACAAATGATTCCTTCTGCATCTTATAGGAATATAACTTTGTTTCTTTCAGCTGACAATGAAATGATTGAATACTTGAGAAATCAAACTTACATAATGAGACAAATCGGTGAAAATTGAAATTGAGAAGAAGCAGAACAAACATGCTGTAACAAATAGAACACAATGTAGAAAACTAAATATATAAAGAACAATTTTCAATTTAGCTTTGTTTTGTATCTAATATCAGGTAGTGGTGTCTTCAACGTAGCCTTCCAATATTATGAATTGTAAAAAAAAGGAAAAGAGAAGAAAAAGAATTGATTTATCATTAATTCTACTACGACTTAACATATGTTCAACACAATAAATGACATAATTCAAGCTGCAAAAGTTTACTGATTATGATGATGCAAAGATCGGTCTTAATGAAAAGCAGAATGATGTCATGAAAGAGCTCGGGATGCAAGACACGGTTATTCAATTAAGATAAACTGTTTTTCTCTTGTTCACCTTTAATTCTAGTTTCTCATCAGCCTTTGTGTATCGTTGATTGTTTGATGATTATTAAACATATTATGCAGATTTAGCATCTATTATTGTGGACTTTACATATCTCTTTGGGATTGCTGGTATAATAGTCTACTCTGTATCACAGGTGACTTTACAGTGGTTTTTGTCTTTGATCAAAATATTTATAAAATAATTTTTCTGTCAGAATATGCTGAAACCACAATAAACTTAAACCCGACTCTTTTAACTTTAACCTCTATATTGAAGATTTAGGACGGGTTTGTAGCATATTGATTGTTTTAAAAATAATATTGTGATGGAATTGCTGAGAAGGTTAAGAAACAACTGGATATTACGAATATTACAAACTTAACATGCATTCGTGATCAGTAGTATCAATCATAGGTAGAATACATTTATTGGGAAAAAATCAGTAGTGCCATATGGAAATGTTAGGTACAATACATTTATTAAAAGAAATCCAGTAGCGCCATATGGCAATGTTACGTACTATGGAAGTACTAAAGTAAACAATCACCTATTAGAACATAGACTCGGAAAAGAGAAACTTTAAGCCGATTATAAGTGATATTGGATATCCTCTATGCATCCACTTGGTGAGGATAAAGTTGAGTGTTCCAGACAGCTGATTGATTCTGTGACTGTAAAAACAAGGTAATCGAATAGTCCTATTCATGATGCACTAAAGAGTAAAATTAAAATTTATAGTTAATTGAATAAAACAAATTAAGATTGAACTTATTACTTGTCAGTAAAGCTATAACAGTAACATTGAACTTTTTCTTACGTTGATATGGAAGCAAATGTAAGTGTGAACTTTCTTGTCAGTATCTTTCTACCACATAATACTTTGCTCTACTGTCGTTCATCGCATTAACAAATATCACATGTTGATCAACATCTTTCTCAATTGGGAAAAGATACAGGTCACATCCATCTCTTATTCGAATATGGTTTTGGAATTGCGAAGCTGGGGCAGGAACAAAATTAGGTCTACCGACCTCAGCCAACCAAGATAGGTCTTGAGGCAGCTCATCCACAGCTAGCCAAGCCAAGCCTTGGGCAGGCTCATTTGCATCCAATCCAGATATATAAACCTAATTTCTCACACGTTGTCGGTGGTTAGATATCGCTGCTTCCATTTTATTTATGGAATTAGCACCATTACCATTTGAAGCCATAACTGCCACTGTAATAAAAAATAATGAGTAAAGTGTTCCGAAGTAACACTCCGATTAAATCATCCTAGATAAATTAAAGTAAAATCAAACCCGTGGTGCAATTCTATGAAATCAGAAACCAAAACAATAATAATTTAATTAGCAATTTATGTATAACGCGTAACATGTTTCAAACACACACTCCGATCAAAGTGCAATTCTATGTTGTAACAAACAGAGAAATCAAGAACCAAAACAATTTATATCAACAATAATAGCTAGTTCTGTAAAACGCAAAGGAGTAATGTGTTCTGAACTAACACTCCGACTAAATCATAACATGAAATCAGGATTCAAAATAGTGATAGTTAGATTCGCTAGTTCTATAACAAAAATTCACATCACATTTGAATTTAAAAAGGTTTTACGCCATTCTATCAAAACTTTTGAACTAGAACTAACATTCAGATTGATTCATCATGTAATTCTTCATTCATTTACACCGTTCTATCAAAACTTTCAAACTTAAAAAATTAACTGTTCTGAACTAACATTTTACATTCTAACAAACATAAAATTAGGATTCAAAATAGTAATAATTCAATTTGCTAGTTCTGAACGCAAATTCACATCCATTCCGAACTAACATTCCGATTGAATCATCATGCAATTTTCTATCAAAACTTTTGAACTACAAATAATAATGTGCTTAGAACTAATATTCCTATTGAATTATCATGCAATTCTACATTCTACATAAAATCAGGATTCAAAATAGTAATAATTTGATTTACTTGTTCTGTAAAACATAAATTCACATCCATTTCGAACTAATATTCTGATTGAATCATCGTGCAATTTTCTATCAAAACTTTTGAACTACAAAAAGTAACGTGCTTAAAACTAACATTGTAATTGAATCATCATGCAATTCTACATTCTACATAAAATCAGGATTCAAAAAAGTAATAATTTGATTCACTAGTTTTGTAAAATGCAAATTCACATCCGTTCCGAACTACCATTTTGATTGAATCATCGTGCATAAAATCAGGATTCAAAACAGTAGTAATTCAATTTGCTAGGTCTGTAAAATGCAAATTCACAGAGAAAATGACTTACGCGTGTGGTAAACATTGTCCCAACCTTGATTCTTCAGGAAGGACTATTTTCTAAAACTAGCACGTGTTGCACAAAACTTCCTCACTAAATTCATCGGAATTACCACAAAAGAAGGAGACATTTTTTCTTCGTCTTTTATTTCGAGGGAAATAGAAATTTGAATTTGATTGTGAGAACCGAGGTTGATTTCAGTCTCATTATATAGACGGGTCAGTATAGGTCAATTGGGCTGGTCATGGATTAATGGGTTAATTATGAGCAAATCACAAAAAATATACTAATTAAGAGGGGTAAATCACAAAAAATATACTATTTAAGAGGGAAAAATCACAAAAGATATACTATTTAAGAGGGGCAAATCACAAAACACATACTATTTAATAGTCAATATTACAAAATCTACCAATAGTTTTCACTTTTCAAAATATAACAATAGAAAACTAACAAAACCTATCAAATAACATTTAAAGAAGATAAGAAAAACACATGGTAAATAATAAAATTTTTAACACCAATTAAATTAGGAACGTAAGTTTGTTGATAACTCTTAGGGGCCGTTTGGCCATAAATTTTTTCCCCTTTTTTCCAATTTTTTTCACTTTATTAAAGTTGTGGTGTTTGACTATGAAAATTTTGAAAATAATTCCGGTGTTGGATTCTGAAAATTGAAAATAACTTTTTGTTGTTTTTACTATTTTTCACTTCTAATTTCAACTTTCATTATTATTACATATAACCCCAATCTTTAAATTTTTACACAAATCCCTCTTATTGAAGTTAGATAGTATTCAATGCATAAGTATAATTTTTTCTTTCACCTCGAAGTCTTCCAAATTGAATACTATTTAACTTCAATATATTCAATTAAGATACCATCATATAACAAATTTTAAACTGTATTAAGTACTTTTTAATTGAATGACGTGAAGAGAGAACACATCGTGCAATTAGAAAGAAGATAAAAGAGGTGGTAATTGTAGTGTTTTTTTGTAAAACCTCGTAAGATCCTAGTCCATTTCAATTTTATATGGAATGTTAAAGGGGTCCAAGACTTTGAAAAATTCCATGAAGTGTTAATACTTAGTCATTTCCAAAGCCTCTCAAATTTTGATGATTTTAATTCTGACTTTCCCGGCCTTAAAGTGTTGATTTTTAAGTTGATTCATGATCGGGGTGGTCAATAGCAAGTCTCGAGTAAGTTTCAGATTTTTCGGATGAGGTTTGAGGCTTGTTTGGGTGTTCATACCGGAGAGTCAGTGCGATATGCTCGCGGTGCATCGTTTATCACATTGGTGGGTGCAACGCAGTATGCCACTGTAACACCCCATATTTTCGGGTTAGAATTTAAATCATTGTTCCTATGCGTACAAACTTAAACCCAATTATTCTATGTTTATACATGTGTAATTATCAAATATATTATGTGGAAATATCTTTTTTATTGATTAAGGTCATAATATCCTCTTAACTCAAAGACATGTTGAAGACATTTTTATCGATAGAGTTTTGACAAATGCTCCAGTAAGGATCAACTTTAAGTGATTGTTTCTCTTAGCATATGTTGATTCAGGTGTCATACTATATACCAAAATAAATTTCCTTGAATCTTCTTTCCAACACCACTAGTTTTACCTTAATTCGATATCAGAGTAGAAAGTTATGCTCATTTTACTTTGAAGTACCTATCTGTCAATCGAGTGACGACCAAGCTGACGAGCCACCACTTAGGTGAGGAACCGTTAACTAAGTGATGACCCATCAGCTCTAGTCATCAGCCTAGGAAAGTAGGGGGTAAATTCCAGCCTAAAAGTGACGACTTAGGTGACGAGGCATCACCTAAGTGACGGGCCATCAACCTTGGTCGTCAACTAAAGGTTTTTGCAAATTTTTTTGGTTTCTTTAGGGGAATTTTGGTATTAATCAAGAATTAAACACTATTAACAGATAATATATCAGTTGGTCATCACTTATATTCTTCTCCACTCTTAATAACAAGAAAATTAGGGTTTTCTCTCAAGATCATCTCCCAAGAACAAGATTCAAGCCCTTCTACAAGAAAACCAAGAAAATATAATTCCCAATCCAAGAATATTCAAAAAGAGTAAGTTCACTTTCAAGATCAAAGATTTAAGGTATGTTAAATGTTCATCCATGGGCCCTTTTCACCCATGGAGTTCAAGAACCTAATTTCAATTTCAAGGTTATGATTTATACAAATTATTGCGATTTTAACCTTGAATCTCCATTAATTTTGGTTCTATATCATGTTTTTATGAAATTGTTGTTGTTATTAAACCCTACATATTTTTAATGGTGTTGTCCGCTGATTTAAGCCTTAATTGGTGATTTAGCATCAAAATTATGCTACTACTACAAGTTTTAACGCTATTCCCATACTTAGCTTAAACCATGAATTACAAGTGTTCGATGAAATGCCTAAATGACTACTTATTACATGTTTATAATGAAGTTACATGTTTACAATGAATTATCTCCAAGAAACTCTTATGAAATCCGATAATGTATTAAGTTTCCAACAGTTTTGATAGAAAAATCTCTTACATATTTGAAAGTTGAAGTATGTTTATCTATACCTTGGTAATTTGATTTCAAGTTATGATTTCAATTATTTTCATGTGGAATGCATTATAGTATGTTTTAAATTTTATGGTTTTCATATCATGTTCATGCGAATTCAGAAAAAAATGCCCAGTTTATGATTTGATCATATGATCGTGCTATCTTATCATGTTTGAAAGCACCCCCATAATAAAGTCTTGACCCCCATGAGTTTGATGAAATGCTTAAGTGAATAATTGTAAACAATGATTTCCTTCCATGGTCTCAAAGCTTTCATGTGTCCCTGTTGTTATTATTATCGAGTCCTGGGGGTTATGAATACCCGAAAACTTAGTTGTTTACTTAGTTGAAGTACTTTCATAAGAGTTTCAAATCTAATAGAGTATTATTAGTTCAGTCAGTGTATCATGTCAGTAAGCTCAATACAGTACAGTGATTAAAGTCAATTCAGTTGGGAGTAGGATTTAGCACCGAGCAAACCCAAGGATGGGGGCTCACCAACCAGTTGAGGATGTGATCCTTAGTAGAAATCCCTACATTCCATAACTACGTAGCCAGCATAGGTTGAGATGTTAACCTGCCAGTTAAGGGTTAATATCATAAGGGTACCTGCTAATTGAGGGTAACCCTTAGACCATCGGGACAACACTTTAGTAGATCCATGCAACCATGTGTTAGTACCCGTGGCACAGTACTAACACTCTTCCAATTGGGGTCACAGGTTGGATCCCAAATAGCTTATATTAGGGCATGTCGGTTAGATAATAGCTTCCACAGTCTCAATCAGTAATCAGTATACTTCAGTTCAGGTTTGCATTAACCATGGCATATAGTTATCAGTTATTCATTTATCAGATTTTAGTATTTTATTTTATAGACTATTTTTAGAATCATGTTATATGCTTTGTCATGCATTCTCAAATTTTATAGCAATCACACATTCATATCAGTTACTCAGTTTTCTCATGCTATTCAGTTAGTTATTATCCATGTACATGAGCCCATGCATATCAGCCTAACCTCATTTAGCATACCAATACATTTAAAGTACTAACAACATACCTTTTTTTAGCATATGATGTCTCATATCATAGGTTTGGACGCTCAGGTTCCCGACCGTACCTAGATATTCCATCGCACCAGTAAAAGCAGTAGTGGTGAGTCCTTATGTTTCGAGCATCAATTATGATTATCTCATTATTTCAGTTTTAGTAGCCAGTCAGAGTTAGTTGGGGACTTTTCCCATCAACTCCTCAGTTACTCAGTTAGAAGATTTAAGACACTCTTAGTCAGTTTTCAGTTTTCAGTCGTCATTATCAGTTGTTTTATCAGTATTATTATCATTGTTTTACAGACATTATCAGAACTATGATATAAACTTATGGCATTCTATTAAATTCACAAAATACTCTTTTGGTATTAGTTTTACTCAATGTTCACAACATATACCAGCTCATGGGTTAGCTTGTGGTCACTTGTGACCGTAAGCACCCTGTGGAGTCCAGGGTATACTCTCGAGGAATTACAAAGTTGGTATCAGATCCTAAGGTTTTAAAGTATCCTAGGAAGTCTAAAAGTCACGTCAAGTAGAGTTTTGTGTATGTGTGTGAAGAGCGCCACACTTATGGACAAGAGGCTACAACACGTTTTAGGAAAAGTTTCCCTTATTTCAGTGATCATATAGTGTGAAAGAGTATGAGATCTATTTAAAATATCTTCCTAACTCATTCATCCTTCCGTGTATAGAAAATGTCTCCTAGAAAAAACGACGGAAGAAGAAATGAGAATTAGCCTGCACCTCCGCCTATTCAGGAAGATCCCCTGAATGAGCATGTATCTCACGCCAAATGAGCATGTATCTCATGCCAAATTAAGAGCTGTTTTCACTACCTTAGCTTATTCAGTAGTTGATCAGATAAATCTGTAGGATATTTTCCTATCTAGGCTTTTGATTCATGCTCAGCAGAGTAAGGAGGAGGAGCGTAGGCAGAATAAGAGAAAGAATAAAGGGGCCAAAACAAGTAGTTTTAAGCCAAGGTTAAGGGGTAGTGAACGCTCCCAATTCTGTCAGAAATTCTCATCCCCAACTTTGCCTTCAACCAGTGTGCCAGTGCCTAAGTTTAAGAATGACTGTCGAGATAGAGCACTAGGGTCTAAGTCACATAGTAGTGGGAACAATGGTCGTATCCACCCATTTTGCGGTGAATATGATAGGAATGATAATGGTATGTGTAGAGCTGGTAGTGATGTATATTTTGGATGTAGAGAGCCAGGACATAGAGTCAGAGAATGTCCTAAGGTTAGTCCACGGAGTCAGCATAGTCGTCTGCTAGTTCCATCTGATCACTTGACTCAGTAGGGTACTGCTTCTAGTGTAACTAGTGGCCAGCGTCATAACAGTGTATATACACTTCAGTCCCAATAGGATCAAAAAAATTTTCTTGATATGGTTACGGGTACGTTACAGGTCTTTCATTTACATGCTTACGCTTTGTTATTCCATGGAGCTTCTCTTTCTTTTAAACTCCTATATAGCTATCGAGTTTAGTATCAGTCCCAAAACCTTAGTAGAGTCTTTCTTAGTGTCTACCCTAGTGGGTAAAATCTATCCTAGCCAGACGGGTATACAGACATTTCCCGGTTATAGTCTCCCAGTAAATCACTTTAGTTGATTTCAGAAATAGAGTAGTTTACTTTTAGCTTTTCAATGAACTAATCAGTGAATGAAGGGGTAGTGCCTCAGTGCTTAGAAGTCAGGTGTTCTTTTAGAACCCTCTTTAGAATCTTATAAAAGCATATGATCTAGAATTAGAAGAATAAAGCTAGGAGTTTAGCAACAGTAGTAAAGTAGGGATAGTGTTATCTGAATTCGAGTAGATCATATTTCATGGGGCTAGTTGTATGAAGGGTGAATCAGTAGGCTTGAACCAGTGTATGCAAGAAAAAAATTTAAATTTGTTGATTTGAAAGTATATGTTGGTGGTACAATGGTAATTCCCATGGTGTAGGGAAAATATAAGTTTAGAGATATGATATTTCTAGGCTATGAGGAAGTTTGCATGGTTCCTTAAAGGTTTAGGAATATCTATGATAAGTGTTAGAATCTAAGTTTGAATCTTTGAAGATTGAGCAAATAGAAAGTAGAGTTGAAGCACTAGGGGTGTGAACTCATGGTATGGTGATACTCCTGGAGATTCTAAGTTATTCAGTGTTTAAGTTATTAAATGATGATGATTATTGGGGCTATAGAAAAAGAATTACATCTCAAAAGAAAGTACTAGCAACATGTTTTACACTATCAGGCATAGTCATTCAAAATGAGTTTACTAAATATATGCATTATTCTACCCCAGAATCTAGAGTAAAGCGATGACATTTTAGTTCAGAGTTATTGAGTAAGTGGTTCACAGACTTTGAATTATGGCTTTAAGCTAAGGGAAGATGGTAGAGCAAGTAATTAAGTGAGGCTCTCATATTCTAGTAGTGATGCTAGTGTGTTGTAGAACAAAACTAGGGAGGAAGATGCCCGACCCATTCTTAATTAAATCTTTGTGCCTTAGTTATCATGATATCTACTCATGCCTTACATGTTAGCACTGTGATCATAGCTCATATTCGTGCACTTTGTAGAAATCCATGTATGCTTTCAGTTCCTAGTATAAGGAGTTCCAGTTCACCTAGCAGTCCGAACCATATTCCATGAATTTATGAACTCCAAACTCAGGTCATGTAGCTCATGACTCATGCATACATGTTTTACAGTATGATCAGTTCCCATGACTTATGCTACACTCTTAATGATCAGTAAAATTCAGATTATGTCATGAATATCCTCGATTTAGGTCTCTTAATGAATCCATGATGTTGATAATCTATTCCTTAGGCCTCTTTTAAGAGAGGTTCTGTATAGTGTTCATTCATGCTTTAGGTCTTCATGTTTTAGCCTTTCAGTGACTGATGTTCTGGCTTTTGACGAAATATTTTGTATATTTTTCTTAGGAAAATTATGTGTTTTCAAGAAACTAAAGTTTTATTTAATAGTGGATTTGAGTGTTTTCAGGTTAAAGAGTTAGCTGAAGAAGAAAACCTAGAAAAGTAACAAGAAATGGTCACTGACAGTCCAATTGGTGGACCGTCAGCTATGCAATGGACCTCTGGATTTGCCATCAGAGTAAACCAAAAAAAATCAAATGAGAAACACTTGCGATGGTCCAATTAGCGGATCGTCAAATATCCGATGGACTGCCAACTTGGCCGTCAGGTCTAAACAAAACTTAGAAATGTGGAGAGTCAAGCGAAGGCAGGCCCAAGCTACGGACCGCCTGGCCAGCGACGAACCACCGAGTTACCTGTCGACACTTAATAGAACCTAATTTTATGAAACCTCCAGCGACGGTCGACTCGACGAACTATTAGTCCACCAACGGACCGTCGATGTGACCGTCAACTAGGATGCGGTTTTTTTGATTTTGAATTTTAAATCCTTTTTACCTGGGAGTATATAAATACCCAGTTAGGGTTTTATTTGGAGCATCTTAGATATTGTTACCTGAGTTTTCCATCTTTGAAACCTTGTAACGTAGTATTCTGTGAATCAAGTAAAACTTGTGGATCTAATTATTCCATTTCTATTAAAGACTCAAGAACTAATCCTTGTAACTTTTGTAAGTGAATTTTGAATTTATTTACGAGTAATACAAAGACTCTTTCTCTTTCTTCTATGGAGATGTCTAGCTAAGCTCCCATAACTAGGGTTATGGGAGCCTTGATGTGAAAAATTGATGTAGGTTGTGATTCTACTTGAGTTCCATGGGTAATTGACATTGCATAAACTCTTCTTCATTTTAATGACTTTTATTGGTTGCAAACTTGAAAGGTGAGCCCAAGAACATCACTTGTTCGAATAGGAAAGTGTTTGTTTGGAAAAGAAAGGGTTTATATGGACTTTGAATTAATGGCAAATGCCTTAACAGGATTGACCTACATGAGAAAATAGTTGAATATTCAATGCATTCTTTAAGTTTGAGAGAATTAAAGGATAAACTACCAATTTAGGTTGAGAAACTAATGGGTAAACAATATGATTCAACTACCCTTGCAATTGAAGTTATTAATTGGAACTCTAAAGTGAGTCACAACCCTAGCTGTTGAAGCATCTCAGTAACCATAGCTCTAATTTGTTTAATATCATTGAATTACTACTTGCAAAAAGAATCATTAGTTGGAAAAACTCTGTTGCAATTATTTAGAACATAATCTATAAATCAAAACCCCTTTATTCAGGAACCTTTGATCAACAGTCTGATAACAATCACATACTTAGTGAACATGATATGTGCCAATCTATGAAGCAACATAAGGAGATAGGTGTGTTTTCTATTGTTGATGTTTATTATGAGGATGAACAGAAAGTGCTGATAGAGGAGAAATTTGTTATTGAGCCCTTAGCTACAATTCTCATAAATTTTGATAGTGAGGGAATGGAAGAGTGTGAGGAGACTATTTGTACTTTGACAGGAATGGGATCATATTATTATGCTCATAAGAAGCTGAATCTGGATCTTAAAAATCACCCAACACCTCCGGCTAAGCCATTAATTAAGGAGCCACTGGTGTTGGAACTGAAGGAGTTACTAGGACATCTTCAGTACGTGTTTCTAGGCAGTGGAAATATGCTACCTATGATTATTGCGGCTGATTTGGGTGAGCAGCAGGTCGAGGAATTTATTTCTATGCTTCAGAGGTACAAAAGGGCGATAGGATAGACTATCGCAGATATTATTGGCATCCCTATAGGTATTTGCACTCATAAAATTCAGTTGGAGGAGGACTGCACACCAACAATTGAGCACCAATGCCGTCTTAACCTACCTATGCAAGAGGTGGTTAAGAAGGAAATCATTAAATGTATTGATCCAAGAGTCGTATATCCTATTTTTGATAGTAAGTGGGTAAGCCCTGTACAATATGTCCCTAATAAAGTGAGCATGAATATTGTAGCAAATAAGAAGAATGAGTTGATACCACTCAGACCTGTCACTGGGTGGAGAGCATGGATTATCAAAAACTCAACTCATGGACGTTGAAAGACTACTTCCCAATGCCTTTTATGGATCAGATGCTGGATCGGTTGGTGGGAAGAGGTTGGTACTATTTTTTGGATGGGTATTCTAGTTATAATCAGATTTCTATAGCCCCGGAGTATCAGGAGAAAATGACATTCACCTACCCGTATGGTACTTTTGCGTTTAAGCAGATGCTGTTTAGATTGTGTAATGCAGCTGCTACCTTTCAATGGTGCATGATGTCTATTTTCTTAGATATGGTTGAAGACACCTTGGAGGTGTTTATGGATGATTTTTCTATGGTAGGTAATTATTTTGAGCTTTGTTTGGTAAATCTCAGTAGAGCCTTGAAGCGGCATGAAGAATTAATCTTGTGCTCAATTAGGAGAAATGTCACTTCCTGGTGAAGGAGGGCATTATTCTTAGGCACAAAGTTTAAACAAAAGGGATTGAGGTCGATCGAGCTAAGGTCGAGGTCATTGAGAAGTGACTGCATCCCATCTCAGTAAAATGGGTGCGTAGTTTCCTTGGTCACGCGAGATTCTATAGGAGATTTATAAAAGACTTCTCAAAAATTACAAATCCACTTTGCAAACTTTTGGAGAAGGAGGTTAAGTTCAACTTTGATAATGATTGCTTGAAGTAATTTGAATGCCTTAAAGGGAAGTTAGTCAATGCCCCTATTATTGGTTCACTGTATTGGTCAAAATCGTTTGAGATCATGTGTGATGCAAGCGGTGTTGCACTTGGGGCTGTACTTGGCCAAAAGAGGGATAAATTATTTCATCCTATCTACTATGCAAGCAAAGAACTGAATGGGGCCCAAAAGAACTACATCTTTATTGAATAGGAACTTCTTACAGTGGTCTATGCCTTTGAGAAGTTTTGGGCTTATTTACTAGGAACCAATGTGGTGGTCCACACTGACCACGCAGCCTTGAGATATTTGATGGCAAAAAAGATATGAAACCAAGGCTGATTAGATGGGTGTTGATGCTTCAAGAATTTGACTTCGAAGTCAAAGATCAAAAAGGTTGCAAAAGCCAGGTTGCGGACCATATGTCTAGGCTGGAAGGGGAGTAAGCAGTTAAAGATGAATTTAAGATTAATGATG
The DNA here is from genome assembly GCF_002878395.1 of Capsicum annuum. Classification (NCBI taxonomy): domain Eukaryota; kingdom Viridiplantae; phylum Streptophyta; class Magnoliopsida; order Solanales; family Solanaceae; genus Capsicum; species Capsicum annuum. Next base: position 200,096,305 of record NC_061121.1, read on the forward strand.
CATTTTTTAATAAGGAAATCTTAGCTGCTGTTATGGAGAAGATACCTTGGTACGCAGATTTTGCAAATTATGTAGTGAGCAAAGTGATTCAAGAGCATCTTTCTTTTCATTAAATAAAGAAGTTTCTCCATGATGTGACACATTACTTCTGGGATGAGCCATATCTGTTTTGGTGATGTGCTAACAATATCATAAGGAGATGTGATCCAGAAATAGATATGTTGAGTATCTTAGAAGCATGTCATGCTTCCTCGGTTAGAGGTCACCATGTAGGTGACCGAACTGCTAGAAAGGTGCTGCAAAGCGGCTAATATTGGCCGACTTTATTCAAAGATGCTTATGAGTTTGTAAGAAGTTGTGATCAATGTCAGAGGTAGGGGTCAATCTCCAAGCAAAATGAAATTCCCTTGACAAAAATGATAGAGGTAGAATTGTTCGACGTTTGGGGCATCGACTTTATAGGGCCTTTTGTGAGTTTATATGGGATGAGATACATTCTAGTTGTTGTTGATTATGTACCAAACTGGGTTGAATCCATTTCTTTGTCTGACAAGAAGGGAAAAGAGTGGTTGCGTTCCTTAAAAGGAACATTTTCTCTAGATTTGGGGTGCCATGCACCATTATTAGCGACAGTGGATCTCACTTTTGAAACCGAGTGTTTCGAGCTGCCTTGCCAAAGTATGGTGTTAAGAAATACAAGGTAGCAACTCCATACCACCAACAAACTAGTGGAGATTTCGAATAGAGAGATCAAATCCATCCTTGCTAAAACAGTGAATGCTAGCAGACAAGACTGGTCTAGGAAGCTGGATGATGCCTTATGGGCATACAGAATGGATTACAAGACACCAATTGGCATGTCACCGTACCAGTTAGTTTATGGTAAGGAATGTGATTTACCAATTAAATTGGAGCATAAGGCGCTGTGGGCACTTATAAGGCTGAATTTGAATTGGAATAAGGCAACACAATTGAGATTGGGTAAGCTGAATGAGATGGATGAGTTCCGTCTTGGTGCTTATGAAAGAGCCAATCTTTACAGGGAGAAGATAAAGAAGTACCATGACCGGAGGATTGCAAAAAGAGATTTTCAAAATCATGATTGGATGCTTCAATTCAACTCTAGACTGAATCTATTTATAGGTAAGCTTAAATCGAAATGGTCGGGTCCATTCCAAGTTAATCAAGTCTATTCATCTAGAGTAGTTGAACTTGCAAATGAAGATGGAAGTGTCTTCAAAGTGAATGGGCAGCGACTGAAGTTGTATATCGGTTCAATGGACATGATGAAGCGCATAGCTACTATCTATCTCAATGAAGTCTGAGTAATCGAGATAACTACATCGTGCTGCGGCATTAAATTAGGCGCTAGTGGAAGGAAACCCACAAAGTGTTTTTGTACTTGTAGTTAGAGTTTATTTGTTATTTTTGTGTAATCTGATGTGTTTGTGAAGTATGCAAGACCAAAAATACAGAAAGAAAGAAGTTCTGCAGTTAAAAAGAAGATGACGGGAGACTTGGCAGACCGTTGGCCCCTCAATGAATTGTCAACGAAGTCGTCAAAACCATGGTAATAGAAAGTCATTTTGGATAAGGCTCAACGGTCGAGTTGGCATACCGTCGCTAGATCGATGGACCATCACTCCAACCATCACCCAGATATGGAAAATCTAATTTACTGAAATAAGTTGATGAAGAGACTGATGGACCATCAAAGGCTCGACGGACCGTTGGAACAACCGTCGTAATGAAGAAGAATTGCCTAGTTCTTGGTAAGCTTTGACGGCCAACCGGCGGACCATCGCAAACCTGATGGACCATCAGGTTAGCCGTCACTGTAACCCTAGTTGTTGGTCGGGTCGAGTAAAATCTGATGCATATCTAAATAACCCGTACTTGATTCAAAGTCTTTTAAAGAGATAAAATAGGGTAGTTAAATACGTGTAACCTCTTCAAATTCTACAACTGACTAAATCCCTCTGAATTCAAAGAATCTGAAGTCAGTTACTCCCTCTGGGACTCTCCATCTTCTTTCTTCTCCTCTATTTAAGCAAATCCACCCCTCTCTTTCTCTTCATCACAACCTAAGTAGAAATATCAGACAAATATCTCAAGTTAGTTTTATTTTCTGAAGTTACAAGTAAGTAGAGAAAAGTTACTGTAAAATCAAGGTATGATCGTAACCTTTTTGCCTCCTTCTTTGAGTTACAACGCATGAAGGGAATAAACTTTTGGTTAAAAGAAATTTTATTTTTCTTTCTTCTCTTGCATGGGGTTAATGTTTTGAGTATTGAACACTGGTATGGTTTGTTTTATGGTGAAGTCTGAGTAACCCCTATGTTTAAAGTGAGAAAATTTATGCTTAAATGTGAAATTGATGTCATTTTTGTGCTAAAAATTGATATTGTGCACTAAGTATTCTTCAAAATGCCAAAGTGAAAGATGAAACTGAAGAAAGGGCTATGACGGCCAACTTGGCGAACCATCAGACTTGCGATGGACCACCGGATGGACCGTCGCAAAGATCCCAGAGATGGCACTTATTGGAAAAGCTGCGATGGACCACTTGGCTAACCGTCAGTCATCTGATAGACCACCAGTTCATCCATTACAAGACTCTAAAAAATAGGGCTTTATGTATAAGGTCTGACGGCTTGTTGACAGACCGTCGTATGATCGACGGACCTTTAGGATGACCGTCACACTAAATATTTTATTATTTTGAACGGTTTTGCATTATGAACTAATTCTTTACTTCTTTACAGGCATGATGGCACATAAACTTCCATTGACTAGAGGTGGTGGCTGAGCATGAAAAAGACCCAAACCTGCCAGGAGTGAGGAAGCACCAGCCTTCAACACTCACCAAAGAGACCAGACACTTCCTACACTCTCCTAGTATGAAAAGGAGAGTGAGAGCAACACCAGAAGTACTAGCTCAAGCCCCGATGAGGCAAGGGTAGTCACGTCTTATCCCAAGCTAGTTGATGCTAAAATTGAGGCTACCAATATGGAGGCACAAATTGAAGCGGATGATGTGAAGACTAAGCTCGAGGAAGCCAACTTGATTAGGCATAAAGATCCTCAAATAAGGGAGGCCATTAGATGGAAACTCGAGGGAGAAAGGGATAAGTTCTATGATGAACTGACACTGACGGCAAATAGGGCAATCAAAAGACCATTCTCTGAGGAGTACAAGATAGTGACATTTAAGTTACATGAGAATCTCGAATTAGAGCATCGGTTCAATGAGTATGAGCTGGCTTGGATGAGAAAGCCACCTATTTTATATCAGTCGAATTTGGTAAGGGAATTTTTTGCTAAGTATTTGGTGTTGGCAAAAAAGGGCGTTCCAAAGGGCTCAAATATTTTAGATCTGCCGAACAAGAAGTAAGTTCCAGTCCAGGGAGTTAATATTTGGGCCAGACTATGAAGCCTCGCCTGCTATTCCTGAACTCGAGTATCATCTGCGTTCTACATCTACCTAAAGATATTGGTTAGCAGGGTTGTTGACCAATGATGGTAATCTTTCCTGGGCAACAAACCTACATGAGCTCATAGCGAAGTCTTTCCTTAGCTTTAAAGCTAAGTTTTGGTGGGTTGTGGTTTGATTGAGACCTATGCCAATTGGAGGTGATGCTAATCTCGATAGTCATTGGGCTGTACTTATTGCTTGTTTGATTTCAAGACTGAAGATTGATTTCAGTCAGATTATTGTCGATGAGTTATTTATGAGAGCACATAAAGTGGCCAGCGCACTACCATTCCCGTGTTTAATCACGGAATTATGCAGGCAGGCAGGTAGGTGTGCCTCTGATTCATGGGGTAGATAATGAGGTTTGGGCAATACATAGGAAGGATATTAAGAAGTCCAAGGATGACTCGAAGTTCACAATAAGGGTCACGAAACCTCCAACCTATCAGAATCAGTCAGCACCAACCCCAGATACTTTAGAAATTCTAACAGGTATGCTGTTATCGATTACCACTTATGTATCACCTGATAATGTGCCATCAAGTGCATCTTCAGGTTCAGAAGTTGCAAAACTATTGGATGGGGAAAAATTTGCAGAATATAGGTTGACATAGGAAAACTTCGCCAAGTCTATGAAATTATAAAAGAAATTCAAGAAGCAACTTAACACTTGGGCTGCAGAATTGCAGGTTTTTGTTGCTAGAATTATAGCTGAGGTAATCCGTCTATTCCAAGACATTCAGATGAGGATGGATCACATGGAGGAGCAAATCAACAAAAGGCTGGATTCACTATCCATTCCAGACTTGGCAAAGTTCATGGCAAAGTTTCAGAAAGCACAAGATGACATCGAAGAATTAAAGAGTAGGCAACAACAACAACCTCTTTTTTATTTGGCCTTGGTAATGAGTGATAAAGACGAATAATTATTAATTTGATGGGAAGACCATTAAAATACAAGGGAAAGCAACAGGGGGATGAATGTGCTGAAAGGAAAGCTGAAAAGAGAAAAAAGAAAGAGGCTATGACACTGGAGGAGCAAGAGCATTATGATCTAAAGAAGGCCTCAAAAAGATTGAGGAGAGATGAAGAGAGAAGGAGAAAGAAAGTGGAAGATAAAGCGACTGAAGTATCTACCAGTTCCGTCCTAGTTAGGGGGCCAACTTTAGACCCAGTGCGGGATGTGGTACCTCCCATTCTAGAGGGAGAGTTTATGAGTACCCCCACCACCATGAGGGTCAACATTGCAACAGTTAAGGACACTGGAGCCTCACTATATTTCGCAGATGCCTCAGATGAATAATAGGTATTATAAGTATTTCCCCTCCTCTGTACTTAAGATTTTATACATTTGAGGACAAAACATGTATTATTCTATAAGGGGGTGTACTTGTACCATGGGGGGTTGTCTTTCTGATATCTTTTCCTCCCATGTGCTATCTAGTAGAATCGGCATGTGTAGGATTATGTTTAAGGTCACATTTTTCCTTTCTAGGATTATGTTTAAGTTTGCATTCTTTTTTTCTTAAGTTCTGTTTATTAATGTTTGTTTCTTAAATAAAAAGTATAGTTTATGTTAGCGCCCTATTGTGGATATGGATGATGAATGATGTTGGCATAAGGCTATGAATATGTTTGTGTGACTGTTTACTTTTGTCTTCTAGGATAAGTGAACAACTGTTAGTGAATCTGTAATTGGCAATAATTTGTAAAATATACAAGCCATGTGATGTAAATCTTAAGAATAGTAGAATGAGTTTGACTCAGTTACCTTTGTGTGTGCGATTATTTGTGTTAGTTCTTATAGAGTGTAGTACCTAGAACTTGCCCGGTTCAATTGATGTTGTTTTGTAGTTGATAAAATAAGAAATGATAGCAGGCCACCTTGTACTTTTAGTCCACTTAGCCAAAATAATTAACGCCACCAAAAAGAATTTTCCATTTTTGAACCCCTCTTTGAGCCTGTGTTAATTTGTATTCATCACCAATCACTTTAGTTAACTCTTTTTAAATTGTTAACATCTAGATTAAGCCTTGTCCCAATAGTGGGTATTGTGAACCTAAACTTAGGCAAAACACCTAAGTTGAGGGTGGCTATTGTCAAGCTGTTAGCTGTTTAATGGAAAGTTGGTTTAGAGCTTGGTTTAGAGCATCTGTCCCTAGTTTAGTCAATAACTGTGCACCTTGACTAATCTCATGAGCATAATTTGAGGGTGGCTGATGCTTGTGAGTATAAAAAAAGAGGGGGTTATTATGGTAAAAAGTGAATGAATGAGAAAACTAAGTGAGCTAGTACAACAATGTCCTTGGTAGGTAGAATTTGAGGGCAAAGAGAGTTAAATCTTAGTGTTAAGTCATTTTTCCTAAAATCCTTCCTCACCTAGCCTTGAAGTCTCATTACAATCCTGAACAAAACCTATTTGATCTTGGCAAATCAACTATAAGGGAGCGTTAGATGGTTAGGGCAAGCCTATGGGTATGTGCCTATGTTTGTAACTTCTTTGATGAGTGTGATAGTTTTGATTTGTATCCACAAAATATAATGAGTAGTGAATTTCTTTGTCTATGAGGGAAACCTGAGTTACACTTAATTTGGATGATCTATGAAGATTATTATGTCCATGTTTATGTATATATACTGAATTTGAAACAATGACAGTTATGGATCCTGATGTGTTGAGCCATATGATTGGGATAAAAAGTGAATGGTTGTGTAAAAACTAGTTCAGTAGTTGAATGCCTGTCATTGTATTGTTCTTGTTTGTAATTTGGTACTGAGTTGGTTGAGGACAAACAATTATCTTAAGTTGAGGGTGTTGATGTTCCGGCTTTTGATGGGACATTTTGTATTTTTTTCTTGGGAAAATTATGTGTTTACAAGCAACTAAAGTTGTATTTAATACTGGATTTGAGTGTTTTCAAGTTAAGGAGTTAGCTAAAGAAGAAAACCTGGAAAAGTAACAGGAAAAGGTCACTGATGGTCCAACTGGTGGACCGTCATCCATGTGACAGACCGTCAGGGTTGCCTTTAGAGTAAACCAGAAAGAATCAAATGAGAGACCCCAGCGACGATCTAATTGGCAGACCATCAAATATCCGACAGACCTCCAACTTGCCCGTCAGGTCTAAACAAAACCTGGAAATTTGGAGAGTCAAGCGATGGCCCAAGTGATGAACCTTTGAGTTGGCCGTCGACACTTAAAAGAACCTGACTTTATGGAACCTTCAGCGACGGTCTACCCAACGGATCGTCAGCCCACCGATGGACCATCGATATGACCGTCAACTTAGACGCGGTTTTTTTGATTTTGAATTTTAAATCCTTTTTACCTAAGAGTATATAAATACCCAGTTAGGGTTTTATTTGGAGAATCTTGGATATTTTTTAATGATTTTTCCATTTATAAAACCTTGTAACGTAGTATTCTGTGAATCAAGCAAAACTTGTGGATCTAATCATTCCATTTCTATTGAAGATTCAGGAACTAATCCTTGTAACTTTTGTAAGTGAATTCTGAATTTATTTTTAAGTAATACAAAGACTCTTTCTCTTTATTCTATGAAGATATGTGGCTAAGCTCCCATAACTAGGATTATGGGATCCTTGATGTGAAAAACTAATGTGGGTTGTGATTCTACTTGAGTTCCATGGGTAATTGACATTACAGAAACCCTTCTTCATTTTAATGACTTTTCTAGTTACAAACTTGAAAGGTGAGCCCAAGAACATCACTTTTCCGAATAGGAAAGTGTTTGTTTGGAAAAGAAAGGGTTTACATGGACTTTGGAGGCTTTAACCTTTGAATTAATGGCAAATGCCTTAACAGGATTGACCTACATGAGAAAATAGTTGAATATTCAATGCATTCTTTAAGTTTAAGAGAATTAAAGGATAAACTACCTATTTAGGTTGAGAAACTAATGGGTAAACAATAGGATTCAACTACTCTTGCAATTGAAGTTATTAATTGGAACTCTAAAGTGAGTCACAACCCTAGCTGTTAAAGCATCTTGATAAATATAACTCTAGTTTGTTTAATATCATTGAATTACTACTTGCAAAAAGAAACATTAGTTGGAACAACTCTGTTACAATTATTTAGAACATAATCTATAAATCAAAACCCCTTTTTTCAGGAACCTTTGATCAACAGTCTGATAACAATCACAATACTTAGTGAAAATGGTATTCCCTATGGAATTCGACACCCAACCTAGTTGGGTTCTATATTTGACATCGACCGTTTATTCTCTCATAAGAGAGGTGTAATTTGGGAGTATCAGTGACCTCTCCTTATAAAATGATGTAGTGATAAGTAATTTCTTAGATGGGAGAGGGAAAATATTTAATGTTAGATATCCCAGCGTACCAATAGCAGTCAGAGTTAGTTGGGACTTGTCCCATCAACTCATCAGTTACTCAGTTAGAGGATTTCTGACACTCTTAGTTAGTTTTTAGTTTTCAGTTATCATTATTAGTTATTTTATTAGTATTATCAGTATTGTTTTACAGACATTATCAGAACTATGATTTAAACCTTATGGCATTCTAGTAAATTCTACAAAATACTCTTTTGTTATCAGTTTTACTAAGTGTTTAGAATATATATCAGCTCATGGGTTAGCTTGTGGTCACTTATGACCGTAAGCACCATGTGGCATCCAGGGTGTACTCCCAGGGTATTACAGTCGCCTAATGTGTCGACTGAGCAATGCGGCGCATCGCTTTCCGCATCACTAGTCACGTTTAGTTTAATAAGTTACAGAAATATGGGGGTATTTTTGTCATTTTTCCCTTACTTTACCTCACCCATAACATGAGATTAAGGTTCAAAAGGGCAAAATCACTTATTTTTTCACAAACTCTCTCAAGAACAAAACCCTAGCTTTCTCAAATCCAAGTTCAAGCTTCAAGAAATCACCAAAACTCATGCAAATTCAGCAATTAAGGTATGCTAGATGTTCATTTATGGGCCTTTTTCACCCATGGAGTCCAAGAACTTGCTTTCAAGTTTAAAATCATGACCTTTACATGTATTCATGAATTATATCCATGAACTTCCATAAATTTTGATTTATATACCACGTTGGATAATATTTGCATGTTGAATCCTTAACTCATGATTTTCATAGTGCAAGTATACTAATATCACATGATTTAACTATTTCCCATGCTTTAACTCATGACCCACATGTATTTGATGAAATGCCTAAGATTTGAATTTTTGAACAACGACTTCTTTTTATGCTTTTGAGGCTTTAGTATGTTTCTACTGTTAATGCTATCGAGTCCTGGGGGTATGAATATCCGAAAACTTAGATGTTTATTTAGTCTCAGTATTTTCAGAATGGTTTTGGATACATTAGAGTATTATTTTTTTCCTTTCGGATTTCTATTGGCGAGAAAATGGTTTTGACCTTCTTAAAACTATTTCAAAAGATTTTTGAAAGTTTTGAACTAATTGTAAGAAAATTCACAGATTCGCCACTTGATTTTTATAGAAAAAAATAGAAAAAGGAGTTTCAAAGGTTCAAAATTAGAAATAAACCTTTAAAACTACAGATAATGGGTAAGGGTTCAATTAACGCCCTAAGAAGGTTTTTAAGCCACTTAGGAGCGTCCGTTTAAAATGTTTTACCAAAAAAGAACTAACTTGACTAACTAAAAGTGGTTAATTTTTACAAAAACTTGATTTTATTTTAAAAAGTATTAAAATTATTTAAAACATTCAAAAAGTTGTCATTTATACAATGAGAAAAATTCTAGTTGAATTAAACTAAGATAATTTTTCGAACTTAAGTGGAAGATGAATTTTGCTTTTGTAAAAAGAAGAAGAAATTGAAATTATTTTCTTATCACTACAGAAAAGTCGATTCTGTAATATATAATACCTTTAAAAAAAATTAAGAGAATGTTAAGTTAAAAATGCTTCGCTAATTTTCAAAAAGTTGATTTTTGAAATAAATTAGTTTCTTAGATTTGGAGATTAGTTTCTTAATCATTTGAACAAAATAAATGTCATCTAAAAATGAAATATTCATTTTTAAAAGACTTGTTTTAAGGAGAAAACGGAAGACACCATTTTAATCCATTTTATCAAATAAGACAAATTAGGTGAAGAAAGTATGAATTAAGTAAAGAAAACTAAGCTAAAATAAAATGACATCTTAGGAAATTTACCTAGATTAATTAATTTACATATGTTAGTTAGCACATATAAACAAGGGAAAATTTCCGAAATAGCAACTCTTTAGCCTTAATTATAACTTTTATAGCAACAGTTTCATAAGAAAAGTAGCAAATTATATTTTGTATTTAAATAAAATGTTGCTATATAAATACATATACAAATATATATGTATTACTCATAAATAGATATGCACAATTGAAAAATACATATTCTTCCATTACTATGAAGTGGGTAAAATATTGCTACTTTTGCTATAAGCTGTAATTTTTAAAAAGTGTCTATTTATCATAATTATAGTCTTAAGGATGCTAGTTTCTGTAATTTTTCCACGTTTTGGTCCATTTTCTGGAATGTATACCAGCTGTATATCAACAGATTAAGTCTCAATGTTTTTTATATATCACTATATATACAGTGTATATCAGCATCGAAGAATGCTTATTTCCCTTCTACTTTCCATCATAAATGGTGTGATAATGTGCAGCTACTGTTTTTCGCATATACGTATTGTATATCAGTGTATACCATCTTGTATACTTGTCCTATACTGTGTATATCAGCCCAATTTCGTACTTTAATGAGGCTCGAATCGACGGCATTTGAATGCAAGGATGTGGGGAGACCCATTGGACTCATCAGGAAGAGTTCATGTAAAGAGAAGAAGATATGAGGATTAGTATGAGTCTAATAATACGACGAGCAAGCTAGTAAACAAAATGACGATTTAGACAAACCATAATAATCACACACATAAGGCAAAAGTCATGTGCTAAAGAAAATTCAAAATAGCGCAAACAATATAAAAAAAGTGAGCAAGCAGGAACCAAGCACAATGCAACCAAACACAATGCATCAAAATATGAATCGAGCAAAAACACACTGCCTAATTTTATTCTTTCAAGTTTTATGATGCTAATTTTAGGTGATCATGAAAATTTTAGGTCCAGCAGCATAGGAAAAAATAGACAGATTGTAATCTTAAAAGACGGTTACATTGTAACACCCCGTGAGTACACCTTGGGCATCACATGGTTCTTATAGTCCCGAGGGACCACAAGCTAACCCATGAGTTGGTACCTGCTGTGAGCACTAAATAACACAAAGATAAATGCGGAAGAATTATTGATATGCCATAAGGTTTTAATAACTGAAACAAATATTGAATTATGAATCTGAAGAAATAACTACTGAGTCTGAATAAATACTGAAATCTGAGATAAATTGAATAACTAACTGTCATGTCAACTGAAGTCTGAATACTCAATAACTGACTGTATTGTCTGAAAGCCTTTAACTGAATAATTGTGAGTTGATGGGACAGGCCCCAACTAACTCCAACTAACTACTAGACTGAACACATGAAATAAAATATTCATCCTCAAAATATGAGGACTCACCACTACTATCATTGAGAATCTGAGAAGTATAAGCACGGTCCAGGAACTGGGCATCAAAACCTATGATATAATACATCATAGCGCATGAAAAGGTATGTGATCAGTACTTTGAATGTACTGGTATGCTAAATGAGTTAGGCTGATATGCATGGTTTCATGAACAGGAATGATAAATTATCTGAATATACATGTAAACCATGGAGTACTGAATAGAGAGTATGAAATTTGTAGATACTGGAAATATGTGAAATTTGTAAAACACTATGTATGCATAGAAGCCTGTAAATACTGAAGGTACATAAAATCTGTAAATACTGAGGATGCATGACCAAGCATATAACATAAACTGAATAGAAGTCTGTAACTGAAATACTGAAATAACTGATATGTATATGCCTTGGTCAAACAACACTGAGACTGAACTGCTGATCTAATTATTGGACTGAGATTGAGGGCAGTATCATCTAACTGACATACCCCAATCTGAGCTAATCGAGGTCCAACCTATAACCCCAGCTAGAAGGGTGTTAATACCATGCCACGGGTATTAATGTTGGCTATATGGATCCACTATACTGATGTATTATCCCGAAGGACGAAGGGCGTCAAGTCTGAACTGACGGGTGACCCCTGCGCGATAGTTAAGCCTACACTGAGGGGTGACTTCTCATATCCTATGCTGGCTACGTAGTTCTGGAGTTTAGGGACTTCTACTAGCGACTCTTCCTATCTGATGGGGAAGCCGCCATCCCTGCACTTGCTCGATGCTAAATCCTACTCCCAACTGAATGACATTGAGTTACCGACTATTCTCAGTTTAACTGACTAATATAGTAATGCTCATAATATGTATTCTGAAGTTATTCTGAAGATACTGAGACGAGACTAAATAAGCAGCTATGGTTTTTGGGTATTCAATACCCTTAGGACTCAAAAACAATAATAGTAACATGATACTTAAGCTTAGAGGAGATAACATGAAGGCTTTTATGAAATATATATTCTTGTAGGCATTTTATCAAACACTTGGAGTTCATTGTTTGATCAAATCATAGGAATGTCATGGAACTTATAGTAAAAGCATGAATTCAACATGAATAATACTAAATCATGATTTAATTCAAGGAATGATAACATTGAAACATGGAGAATTGAATAACAACAATAATTTCATTGAAACATGGTATAAAATCATAATTCATGGAGATTCATGGGTGAAATCATAATTTAAAATCGAATAACTTGAACAGATCACAATTTTGTAATTTAAATAGGATACTTGGATTCCATGGGTGAAAGGAACCCATGCATGAACATCTAACATACCTGAGTTAATGAATTTTGAAGGATTGATGGTGAGTTCTTGAGATTTGGCCTTGAATTTGAGAGCTAGGATTTTTTGTTCTTGAAAAAGGTATCTTTAATTTGAGAGGAATTGAATAATGATGAGTATTTAGGTCAATTAAGGGTTAAATTTCGTGTTTAGGACGAGTTTAGGGCTTAGGAAAAGACCCAAATACCCCTAAATGAATTTAAAAACGCAAGTTGGAAGCTGAAGATCCTGATTTTTGGCATTGTCACGACGCGCCACTATAGCGCCAAGCCACTGGAAAAGGGACAATTGGGAAACTGGGCGATGGTGCGACGTGGTAATGTCACGGTCCTTCACTGGAATGCCATTTTAGCCACCTCTGTGACACGTCATAATCATAGAGGCTCACTGGAAATCACCAAACGTGAACTGGGTCCTTGGGGCGATACGCTAACATCGTGGTACCACACTGAAAACTGATAATTGTTATTTAGACTGGCTCCAAGACACGCTAAGGGTCAAAATGATGGTGTTTAATGACTAAAACTAAAAATCGCCATAACTTCTTACCCAATTATAGAATTTAGGTGAATTTTATATTATTGGAAAGCTAATTGAATTTCCTACGCAATGGCAGGCTCTAAATTAAAAATTAATGAGTATTTCAAAAATTATATATATGAATACTCATGTATTGGGACTTAGTTTATGCTAGGGAAATGCGGGGTATTACAATATCTCCCCCGTGGGATCATTCATCCTCAAATGAGACTGGTTAAGCTGAGAAAAACTGATGGACTGAGCTTACACACTGAACATGCATATCTGATGCATGGAATGCATGACTGATCTGATTTGTAAGTGCATGACGGATATGAACATGAGGTGCAGCTGAAATTGAGCATGATAGAGAGAAATTTTAAGAAGATTAGTACCTTAAACTGAATCTGAATTTGCGGAGAAAAAATGAGGGTACTTGGTCCGCATATCTGCTTCTACTTCCCAAGTGGCTCCCTCAATGGACTGATTCTGCCAAAGAACTTTGACTAGTGGAACCTCTTTGTTCCTTAGTCTACGAACTTGATGATCAAGAATTTCTACTGAAACTTCCTCATAGGAAAGACTGTTCTGAACATCCATACTTTCTAAGGGAATAACTATAGCTAGATCACCAATACATTTATTCAACAACGGGACATGGAACACTGGATGTACTGAAGCTAGATCTGAAGGCAACTCAAGCTCATAAGGTACCTTTCCAAAATGACTGAGAATTCTAAAAGGATCGATATAGCGGGGACTGAGTTTTCTTTTCTTGCCGAACCTCTTTACCTTCTTCATGGGAGATATTTTCAAGTACACAGAATCACCGATCTCAAACTTGAGATCCTTTCTTATCACATTTACATACGACTTCTGTCGGCTCTGGACTGCTCTAAGCTTTTCTCTGATCAACTGAACCTTCTCTAAGGCATAAAACACCAAGTCAAGCCCTACTACTGAGGCCTCACCTACTTCAAACCAACCAATCTGTGATCTATATATCCTACCATAAAGAGCCTCAAACAAAGCCATCTGGATACTGTAATGATAGCTATTATTAGATGCGAATTCGATCAAAGGCAAGTGGTTATCCCAACTACCTTTAAAATCAACTACGCATGCTCTCAGCATATCTTTAAGAGTTTGAATGGTCCTTTCTGCTTGACTATCTGTCTAAGAGTGGAAGGCTATACTGAAACGGACTTGGGTACCAAGACCTTTTTGGAATGATTTCCAAAAATAAGAGGTAAAATGAGTACCTCTATTTGAGATGATAGATAAGGGAATACTGTGCAACCTAACCAACTCTCTGAGATAGAGTTTGGCATAGTCTTCAACTAAATAAGAGGTTTGGACTGGGAAGAAATAAGATGATTTGGTCATCCTATCTACGATGAACCAAATAGAATCATGCTGATGACGAGTATGAGGCAGACCCGTCACAAAGTCCATGTTCACTTCTTTCTATTTCTACGTGGGAATACTGAACTCCTGCGTGGACCTACTAGGATTCTGGTGCTTAATCTTAACTTACTGATATGTAGAGCATTTAGCTACAAACTCTGCAATATCCCTCTTCATCCCACTCCATCAATAAATCTCCCATAAATCATAGTACATCTTAGTGGCCCCTAGATGAATAGAGTAAAGCGCACCATATGCTTCTATAAGAATTCATTGCCTTAAATCTTCTACATTAAGCACGCACAATCTATCCAGACAATGAAAAATACCATCTCGCCCCTTGGGAGAAAAACTCTACTTTCTGATCTCTAACTGTTTTTTTCAACTTAACTAGACTGGGATCTCTATCCTACTTTTTCTTCACCTCAGAAACTAGAGATGATTCGGCGCTACTCTGCACCCACACACAACCCTCTGCTGAGTCGTCTAAGAAGACACCTAGTCGGGCAAGCTTATGAACTTCCTGAACTAGCTTTTACTCACCATCCTCAAAATGAGTAATACTACCCATAGACATTCTACTGAGAGCATTATCCATTATATTAGCCTTGTCCGGATGATAAAGAACACTCATGTCATAATCTTTTAACAACTCTAACCACCTTCTCTGACGTAGATTCAAATCTTTCTAAGAGAACACATACCAAAGGATTTTATGGTCTGTGAACACATCTACATGCACCTCATACAAGTAATGCCTCTAAATTTTTAAGTCAAACACTACAGCTGCTAGCTCCAGATCATGAGTAGGGTAATTCTTCTCATGGGGCTTAAGTTATCTGGAGTCATAGGCTATGACCTTACCTCTCTATATGAGGACACAACCCAAACCTACTTTGAATGCATAACATTACACAATAAACCCATCTAAACCCTATGACAAGGTAAGAACAAGGGCTAAGATGAGTTGAGTTTTCAGCTCCTAAAAACTCTTCTCACCAGAATCTGACCACTGAAACTTAACTTTCTTCTGCATCAATTTGGACATTGGGGATACAATAGAAGAAAATCCTTTAACAAAGCAATGGTAATAGCTAGCCAAACCCAAAAAACTCCTGATATCTATGGTGAAATGGGTCTAGGCCAGTTTCTCACTGTCTTAGTATTTTGAGGATCAACCCTAATGCCATCACCAAAAATAATATGGCCAAGAAAAGCTACTGATCTTAGACAAAATTCACACCTACTGAATTTGGGGAAAACTAATGCGTTTTGAAAGTTTGTAACATTATTCTGAGATGGTCTGCATGATCACTTTTGCTATGGGAGTAAACAAGGATGTCATCAATGAAGACTATGACAAACATGTCCAAGTACTGCTTGAACACTTGGTTCATCAAGTTCATGATGGCTGTTGGGGCATTCGTGAGACCAAAAGACATAAATATAAATTCAAAGTGACCATACCGAGTTCGGAAAGCTATTTTTTCAAATTTCACATTCTCTGACTCTAAGATGATGATAGCCTGATCTGAGGTCTATCTTAGAAAAATAACTGGCTCCCTGAAGTTGGTCAAACAAATCATCGATTCTAGGAAGTGGATATTTATTCTTGACTGTGACTTTGTTCAACTGATGGTAGTCTATGCATATTCTAAGAGAACCATTTTTGTTACGCACGAATAGAACTAGTGTACCCCACGAGGAGACGTTGGGTCTGATGAATCCCTTATCTAGGAGATCCTTCAACTATTCTTTTAGTTCTTTGAGTTTTGATGGATCCATTCTGTATGGATGAATAGATATAGGCTGAGTGTCTGGAAGAAGGTTTATTCTAAAGTTTATTTCCCTTACGGGAGGAACTCCAGGAAGATCTTCAAGGAAAACATATGGAAATTCTTCACTACTGAAACTGACTCAAGAGTTGGAGTTTCGGAGCTAAAGTCCTTGACTCGAACAAGATGGTAAATACACCCTTTGGATATCATATTTCTCGCTCTAAGGTATGAAATCAACTGACCCTTTGTAACGCCTCAAAAAATGGGTCCCAGAGCGTCACACTGTGCTTGAGGCTACGAGTAGCCCCAAGCTAACCCTTTGAGTCATTTTCATTTAGTTCAACACAAATCAATGGGGTTTTCATAAATAACCATCAAATATCAATAGAGTAATCATCATCCAAGAATAAAAGAATTTCAGAAAGATAACAAAATACGACTTATTAGTCAACTCCCAACATCTATACTAGTTTGACAAGCCTCTAAGAAAATCAATAAAACCAGCGAGCCATTGAGACATGCCCCAACTGACTCATACTCAGTTATCAAATGTAAACAATTCCGTTAAACCAACATCAGACATCACATCCTCAAAACATGAGGACTCACCACAACAGAGGTCGTAGAACAACATGCCCGAAGAATCACTGTCGACCCTGGAACTGAGCACCTGAACCTACATTCCGAGAAAATGCAGCCCACATTCGAAGATGTGGGTCAGTACTATGGAAAGAAACTGAGTATATGGGGGTGTATGCAGTTGTATAAACATCATCATTACAAATATTTATAAGAAATATGCAGGATGTATGAAAGACTCACATAGCCCGAAGAAAATCATCATAATCATGCGAGTATGAAATAAGTACAATAACACATGTGAGTCATCATATAATTTATCAATCACTTTCAGTTCATCAAGAATATCAATTCTCATAATGTAAATATCATTTAAATCTTTTGAAAGAATAAATTTCACAATTCCACTTTCAAATCACTTCACCATTCACCATAGACACAAGGAAGCACACACACACTGGGAGATCCTATAATCGACATAAGCTATGTGAGCTACATGAAGTACAACGTACAACCCACGTTGGGGAGAGCCGTCCTATCCTTGCCATCGGAGGAGGACTATCAATATCAAATCCATACAAACTAGTGATCACTATATAAATCAGCCTCAGGCTCACTCCTATGGGGGCACGTAGTTCTAGGGAAGTAAGGTCACTTTATACCTCCCACTTAGTGCTAAATATTTCTCCCGGACTTAGCTCAGATCATTTCAAAGACAATCCACAACAAAACAATTTTAGTAATATATAAATATACATCGGGAGCCTTCATGCTTTCCATCTATCAAAATCAATCACGTTATGGATTTCTTTCACACTCGAGTTCAAAACAACTCCATTAAGACCAAAAGGTCAAATCATTCAAAATATTTCAAATATTTAACATCAACATGCTTATAACACACACTTTCTAAAAAAACACAATTTCCATTGGGGATTCACGACCCAAATATCAAAATCATGATAAATATTGTTCAAGATTCATGCTTTATATCTCCACACATGTAAATTTATCTTTCAAAATAATAAACATCAAGATTTCATAATAATCATAATAAGATATGGGTTCATGCTTCAAATTCGTAAAAATCAAATAAAAATCATGCCTTTGTAAAGAAAATTACTTTTGGGCACAAGAACGAAAGAGAGTTCTTGTTGAAAAATCCCACATACCTTGAATGATGAACTTTAGATCGATACTCATTTTTGAGATGTTTATCGTTCCTTTGAATGATGGTTCTTGGAGTTCTTGAACTAGGAACTTGGAATCTTGAATAAATTTGTAGAATTAATGGTGAACTTTGGAGGTTCTTGAAGTTGGATGTAGGAGCTTAGGATTTTGTTTTTGAGGGAATTTGATGAAATATAACATATAATGCTTCTAATAGACTTTAATATAGGGTTTGAATGGATTTTGGGTGAGGAGGAATGACCAAAATACCCCTGAAAATAAAAAAAATTCTCGAATCTGTCCTTTGGTGGATTGTTTTGATAGTTTGAAATAGATCAACCATAACGTTTTACTCCGATATTTAAATTGGATGAAACCAATTTCATTAGAAAGAGGACTCTCATATATTTCCGTTGAAATATAGTATCTCACCTGGATAATTGTGTATGAGGAGTTATGATCATTTGAAGTTGACCCAAAAATTCACTTTTGATAGGCTGAAGTAGATCGATCATAACTTTTTGATCCTATAGAAAAATTGGATGAAATCAATTTCATTAGAAAGAGGACTCTCAGATCTTTTCATTGATATATAGTAGATCACCCAGATCATTATGTACAAGGAGATATGATTGTTTAAAGTTGGAGTAAAAATACGCCAGGCCTCAGTACTTTTTCCTACACGTTTTACTTTTCACTACTATTTACGGTTCGATCGGAATGTTCATAACTGGTTGCTCGGGTGTCCGTTTTGGATGATCCACATATCGTTGGAAAGATTATTTGATACTCTACGCAATGGTGGGTCATAATCTAAGACATTTCGCACAAAAAATTTATAATTCATTCTAGAAGATAGAATCCAACACGTTTATGCAAAAAATTTCAACGAAAAATTTCCTAGGGTATTACATCATCCCCCCTTGGAAACATTCATCCTCGAATGACGCTAGACATGTCAAGATTAGATAGGGAATATAGGATACAGCTAAAACCATTCGTTAGACTCATCACCACATCATTTCTCACCCCGAATGTAACATAGAATGCATAAATTCAAGAAACTACAGCTGAAGACATAATAAATGACAGCTGAACTGCTGCAACTTTTATCAAAAGTGCATGATTTAGGAAAGAACGGTACCTTCGGCTTGATCGGAGTTCACAAAAAATAGGTATGGGTAAATGGATCGTATATCCACCTCAGCTTCCCAAGTTACACCCTCAACAGATTGGTTTCACCATAACACCTTGACCAAGGGAACTTCTTTGTTCCTTAGTCTTCGGAAACCAAAATCAAGAATCTCAATAGGAATCTCATCAAAAGAAAGATTTTCTTGAATGTCAGCACTCACAGAGGAATCCACTACCACAGCATCGCTAATATGCTTTCTAAGCATGGAGAAATGGAATATTAGATGAACAGAGGACAACTCGGAAGGCAACTCGACCTCATAAGCTACCTTACCAAGATGGCTAAGAATTTTGTAAGGACCAACATAACGGGGACTAAGCTTCCCCTTCTTTCCGAATCTCTTCACCCCCTTCATGGGTAAAATTTTCAGATACACTAGGTCACTAACTTCAAACTCAAGCTCTTTTCTTCTAACATCCGCATATGACTTCTGACGACTCTGCGCAGTTTTCAACCTTTCCCTAATTAACTTAACTTTTTCCATAGCCTCAAATACCGAGTCAGGACCACTCACAGCTGCTTCATCCACCTCGAACCAGCCTATGGGTGATCTACACTTCCTCCCATATAAGGCTTCAAACGGAGCCATGCCAATAGTTGAGTGGAAACTATTATTGTAAGCAAACTCTATCAACGGTAAGTGATCATCCCAACTTCCCTTGAAGTCAAGTGCACAAGCTCTCAACATATCCTCTAAGGTCTAGATGGTCCGCTCAGCCTGACCATCGGTCTGTGGATGAAAAGCATAACTCAAAAGCACTTAGGTACCAAGACCCTTCTGAAAAGCTTTCCAAAATTGCAAGGTGAACTGAGTACCCCTATCCGAAATGATAGACAAGGGAACTCCATGCAGTCTGACTAGCTCTCAGATATACAATCTAGCGTAATCCTCAGCAGTATATGAAGTATGAACAGGCAAGAAATGAGCAGAATTAGTCAACCTATCAACCATAACCCAAATGGAATCATGATGGCGTCGGGAAGTTGGTAAACCAATCATAAAGTCCATATATATCTCTTCCCACTTCCAGGTGGGAATACTAAACTCTTGCATCATACCACCAGGTCTTTGGTGTTCAACCTTAACCTGTTGGCATGTTGCACACTTAGCTAGAAATGCTGCTATGTCTTTCTTCATGCCATTCCACCAATAGATTTCTCGAAAGTCTTGGTACATCTTGGTGGCACCAGGATGAATAGAACATCGCGCCTCGTGCACTTCAGCCATAATCCTCTGTCTCAGATCATTAACATTCGGGACACACAATCTACCCTGCAATCTCAACACACCATCTCTCTCTTGGGAGAAAACCTCTACTTTTTGGTCCTTGACTGACTCCTTCAGTCTGACCAAACTAGCATCTAAGTATTGCTTTTCCTTCACTTCTGAAACCAAGGAGGATTCGAAACTACTCTGAACCCCTATACTACCTTCAGCTGAGTCAAACAACCTAACCCCAATCTAGCCAAACAATGTATATCACGAGCCAACTCTTTCTTACCTTCTACCATATGCGAAACACTACCTATGGAAACTCTACTTAGGGCATCCGCCACAACATTGGCCTTGTCCGGATGGTACAACATGCTCATATCATAGTCCTTTAACAATTCTAACCATTGTCTCTGCCTAAGATTTAATTCTCTCTGGATAAAGACATACTGCAGACTCTTATGATCAGTGAAAACATCAACATGGACACCATACAAATAGTGTCTCCAGATTTTCAAAGCAAACACAACAGCAACCAACTCAAGGTCATGGGTGGGGTAATTTTTCTTATGGGGTTTCAACTGTCTAGAAGCATAAGCTATTATCTTACTCTTCTGCATCAATACGTAACCCAAACCAACTCTCAAAGCATCACAGTACACCACAAAACCATCAACACCATCGGGCAAAGTCAAAATAGGGGCTGAAGTGAGTCGAGTCTTCAACTCCTGAAAACTCTTGTCACAAGATTCGGAGCACAAGAACTTCACTTTTTTTTGGGTCAACCGAGTCATAGGAGATGCTATAGAGGAGAAATACTCAATAAAATGGAGGTAATAGACAGCTAAACCCAAGAAACTTTGGATATCAGTCGGAGAAATAGGTCTGGGCCAATTTCTAACGGCTTCGGTCTTTTGGGGATCAACTCTATTACCCTCGAAAGAAATGATATGACCCAGAAAAGCAACTGACCTTAGCCAAAACTCACACTTACTGAACTTGGAAAACAACTTGTGATCTCTAAGGGTTTGCAAGACAGTTCGGAGATAATCAGAATGTTCATCCTCACTACGGGAGTACACCAGTATATCATCGATGAACACTATGACAAGCATATCCAGATATGGTCTAAACACTCGATTCATGAGGTCCATGAAAGCTGCTAGGGCATTAGGTATCCCTGGGAGATCATCCGGAGAGACATCAAAAAACTCATTGACGACGTTAACAAACTGGAGAGTTGGAGTCTCAGACTTAGTGTCTTTGACTCTAACCAAATGGTAAATACACCCCTTGGAAATAAGTTTTCTAGCTTTGAGGTAAGAGATAAAATAACTCTTGGGTGACACAGAATTTTTAGACCACTCAAACACGGATGCACCCAAAAATTGAAACTTGACCAGTCGGGTGCGACAATCAATAGCGGCATAAGAAGAATATAGCCAGTCCATACCCAGAATCACATCAAAATATACCACGTCTAACTCAATCAGATCAGCCAAAAAGACTCTATGAAGAACGGTAACAGGAAACTTTTTATACACTTTTTGGGCAACAGTAGAATTATCCACTGGGGTAGAAACTAGGATAGGCTCAGGAATAATCTCAGGACTCATTTCAAAATTCATAGCAATCAAAGGTGTAACATATGAGAAACTGGATCCAAGATCCAACAAAGCATACATATCAAACTGAAATATACAAAGCATTCCAGTAACAACATCGGGAGAGTCCTTCTGTTTCTGGTGGGACGGTAAAGCATAGAATCTATTCTGGCGCTGCCCGCCAGCATTGCTAAAAGAGGCACCCTGAGCTAGGGCTGGACGAGTCGCTGGAACTGGAGCACTAACAGTCTGAGTCAAGGTCTGAGGGCGATAGTCACGACACCCTTGTCCATCCTGTGGACAATCTCTAACTCTTTGACCCATGTCACCATACCGGAAATAACTCCTCTTCTCACCCCAACACTTACCCAAATGAGTCCTACCATACTTAGGACATAAGGGACGATTTGGCTTACTGCCAGCACTGTACTGGCACCTGGATGCATATGACCTGGTACCTTGCTCCTGCCTACCTCTAGGCACGGGAGCATTAGCAGATACTGGTGCCGGCATAGACGAATAATCCTAATACTGAGTAAGACTCCCTCTTTGCGATCTAGTTTGACCCTGTTCGTGCTGCTTGGACCTAGCTCTTTTATTCTCTCTTATTTTATCTCTCTCCTTAGTCTTGTCTGCCTCAATCTGTTGGGCATGAGTCATCAGCCTAGAAAGATTCATCTC
Source organism: Capsicum annuum (assembly GCF_002878395.1). Classification (NCBI taxonomy): domain Eukaryota; kingdom Viridiplantae; phylum Streptophyta; class Magnoliopsida; order Solanales; family Solanaceae; genus Capsicum; species Capsicum annuum. Next base: position 200,118,847 of record NC_061121.1, read on the forward strand.
ACTATTCAGCATAGCAGACCTACACTTCTTAACCATATAACTAGACATTTTATTCACAAACTTACTCATACTAGCCCGATTATCAGCACTAAGTCAGGAGCATACTTGGCTAACTGATTGAACTTTAGACAGTACTCCCTAACAGTTATAGAGCCCTGTCGCAGGTTCATAAAATCTTCCACCTTTACCTCCCATATCTCCAAAGGAAAAAACTTATCCAGGAATGCATCCTGGAACTCTTACCAAGTTGTAGGGATAGCTCCCTTACCTCTACCTTTCCACCAAGCAACAACCCAGTCATAAGCAAGGTCTTTTAACCTATAAACAGATAACTCCACACTATGTTCGTCAGATATATACATCACCTGAGTAATCTTCCGAACCTCCTCTAAAAACAACCATGGATCCTCATCAGACTTAGACCCATAAAATTCTGGCGGATTCATCTACATGAAGTCACGGATCCTGGCAGCAGCTGAATTACCTCCCTACTGAAGAGCCGGGGCTGGGTTGGCATGTACATTTGTAGTAACAGCTTGGGCCAGCGCCTGAAAGGCTGCCCGAAATTCAGCATGAGACACTTTTTCATTCAATGGGTCAGCAGGTTGAGGTTGCTGACCATCATTATTTCTTCTCGCTCAACGTGAAGGCATATTTCTAAAAGAGGAGAGCACAAATCAATAGCAGAGAGAGACACTTTAAGCACGATAGACTTCTAAAAGAAAGAATCACACTTTTTCCTAAAACGTCTTGTAGCCTCTTGCTCATAGACGTGGCTACACACCGATGATTAAGACTCTACTTAACGCGGCTTGTCAGACTCCCTAGGACACCATAAAATCTTAGGCTTTGATACCAAGTTTGTAATGCCCCAGAAAATGGGTCCCGGAGCATCACACGGTGCTTGAGGCTATGAGTAGATCCATGCTAACCCTTTGAGCCATTTTCATTCAGTTCAACACAAATCAATAGAGTTTTCATAAATAACGCTCAAATATCAACAGAGTAATCATCATCCAAGAATAAAAGAATTTTAGAAAGATAACAAAATATGACTTATTAGTCAACTCCTAATATCTATACTAGTCTGACAAACCTCTAAGAAAATCGACACAAACTAGTGATCACTATATAAATCAAGCCTTAGGCTCACTCCTATGGGGGCATGTATTTCTAGGGAAGTAAGTCCCTTTATACCTCCCACTCGATGCTAAATATTTCTCCCGAACTTAGCGTAGATCATTTCAAAGACAATCCACAACAAAATAATTTCAGTAATATATAACATACATCGGGAGCCATCATGCTTCCTATCTATCAAAATCAACCACGTTGTAGATTTCTTTCACACTCAAGTTCAAAATAACTCCATTAAGACTAAAAGGTCAAATCATTTAAAATATCTCAAATATTCAACATCAAAATGCTTATAACACACACTTTCTTAAAAAAACATAATTTCTAATGGGGATTCATGACCCAAATATCAAAATCATGATAAACATCATTCAAGATTCATGCTTTGTATAACCACACATGTAAATTCATCTTTCAAAATCATAAATATTAAGATTTCATAATAATCATCATAAGATATGGGTTCATGATTCAAATTCATAAAAATCAAATAAAAATCATGCCTTTGTAAAGAAAATTACTTTTGGGCACAAGAACAAAAGAGAGTTCTTGTTGAAAAACCCCACATACCTTGAATGATGAACTTTAGATCGATACTCGTTTTTGAGATGTTAGTCGTGCCTTTGAATAATGGTTCTTAGAGTTCTTGAACTAAGAACTTGGAATCTTGAATAAATTTGTAGAATTAATGGTGAACTTTGGAGGTTCTTGAAGCTGGATGTAGTTGCTTAGGGTTTTGTTTTTGAGGGAATTTGATGAAAGATAATATATAATGCTTATAATAGGCTTTAATATAGGATTTGGATGGATTTTATGTGAGGGGGATGACCAAAATACCCCTAAAAATAAAAAAAAATCTCGAATTTGTCATTTGGTGGACTGATTTGATTGTCTGAAGTAGATCAACCATAACGTTTTACTCCGATATTCAAATTGGATAAAACTAATTTAATTAGAAAGAGGACTCTCATATCTTTCTTTTGATATATAGTATCTCACCAAGATCATTGTGTACGAGGAGTTATGATCATTTGAAGTTGACCCAAAAATTCACTTTTGATAGGCTAAAGTAGATTGACCATAACTTTTTGCTACGATAGACAAATTAGATGAACTAATTTCATTGGAAAGAGGACTCACAGAGATTTTTGTTGATATATAGTAGATAACCCAGATCATTATGTACAAGGATTTCTGATCATTTAAAGTTGGAGAAAAAATATGCCAGGCGTCAATACTTTTTCCTGCACGTTTTACTGTTCACTACTATTCTCGATTCGATCGAAATGTTCATAACTCGTTGCTCGGGTGTCTGTTTTGGATGATCCACATATCGTTGGAAAGATTATTTGATACTCTATGCAATGGTGGGTCATAATCTAAGACATTTCGCATGCAAAATTTATAATTCTTTCTAGAAGATAGAACCCAACACGTTTACGCACAAAATTTCAACAAAAAATTTCTTGGGGTATTACACCCTTAGGCACTGTGGTAATACCCCTTCATTCAAGGATTGGTTCATTCGGGAACTAAAAATGAACTATTCTATTTCTACAATCAATTGAGGCATAACATGAGTGAATCCAATCCATGCCTAGAATGATGTCAAAATCTGTCATCTCTAACTCCACGAGATCAACTAAAGTAACATTCTGAGATATTGTAACCGGAAAGTTCCTGTATACCTACCTGGCTATAATAGAAATACCCACTGGGGTAGACACTGAAAAGGGCTCTGCTAGAGTTTTGAGTCTGACTCCAAAATTGACGGCTATATATGGAGTTACAAAAGAAAGAGAAGCTCCAGGGTCTAGTAAAGCATAAACAAGTAAGTGAAAGACCTATAACGTACCAGTAACTATATCTGGAGAATTTTCCTGATCTTGGCGGGACTGAAGAGCATATAATCTATTCAGATGCTGACCACTGGTAGTATTTAAAGCAACACCCTGCTGAGTTGGGCGACCGAATGGAACTAACGACTGATTGGACTGGCTCTGCAGGCGCAAATCCCTAACTTTCTAAGAAAATGCCCGACATTCTCGAATCTAATGTCCTATCTTGCCATACTCAAAGCACATATCACTACCCATTCTACACTCACCTTGATGGTGCCTGCCACACTTCTAACATAAGGGTTCGTACGAGCACTGTTGACATTGCCTTAGGACTTAGAGCCTGGTGCTCTATCCCTATTATTATTTCTGAATTTGGGTATAGGGCCATTGGCTGAGAGGGTGCTAGGGATGAAAACCTCTAATGAAACTGAGGACGGTTACCACCTTCTGACCTTGGCTGGTTGAAAGTAAAACTACCCATCGTAGCTCTCTTGTTTCCTCTCTTCCTCTCCTTAATCTTCTACTCTTATATCTGTTGAGCATGGACCATCATATTAGATAAGTCCATCTTCCTAATCAGCATTACAGTCATATACTTCTCGGGACTATAAGCACCGTGTGATGCCCAGGGTGTACTTTCCTTGATGCGACTTTCAGACTTTCTAGGATACTTTTAAACCTTACGCTTTTATACCAAGTTTGTAACACCCCGAGAGTACACCCTGGGCATCACATGGTGCTTACAGTCCTGAGGGACTACAAGCTAACCCATGAGCTGGTACCTACTATGAGCACTGAATTATATAATCATAAATACGGAAGAATAACTGATATGCCATAAGGTTTTAATAATTGAAACAAATACTAAATTATGAATCTGAAGAAATAACTATCTTAGTCTGAATAAATACTGAAATCTAAGATAAACTGAATAACTAACTATCATGTCAGCTAAAGTTTGAACACTAAAAATATGACAGTATTATCTGAAAGCCTTTAACTAAATAACTGTGAGTTGATAGGATAAGCTCCAACTAACTCCAACTAAATGCTAGACTGAAGACATGAAATAAAATAATCCGTTCTTGAAATATGAGGACTCACTACTGCTACTGTTGAGAATCTGAGAAGTCTAAGTACAATCTGAGAACTGGGCATCAGAACCTATGATATAATACATCATAGCGCAAGAAAAGGTATGTGATAAGTACTTTGAATGTATGGTATGCTAAATGAGGTAGGCTGATATGCATGGGTTCATGAACAGGAATAATAAATTATCTGAATATACATATAAAGCATGGAGTGCTGAATAGAGAGCATGAAATCTATAGATACTGGAAATATATAAAATCTATAAAATACTGTGTATGCATGGAAGCCTGTAAATACTGAAGGTTCATGAAATTTGTAAATACTGGGGATGCATGACCAAGCATATAACATGAATTGAATAGAAGTATGTAACTAAAATATTGAAATAATTGATATCTGTATGCCTTGGTCAAACAACACTGAGACTGAACTACTAATCTAATTATTGGACTAAGATTGTGGGAGGTATCATCTAACCGACATGCCCCAATCTGAGCTAATTGAGGTCCAAACTGTAACCACAGTTGGAAGGGTGTTAATACTATGCCACGGGTACTAACATTGGCTATGTGGATCCACTATACTGATGTACTATCCCTAAGGACTAAGGGTGTCAAGCCTGAATTGATGGTTAGTTCTCGAGATTTGGCCTTGAATTTGAGAGCTAGGGTTTCTTGTTCTTGAAAAGAGGATCTTTAATTTGAGAGAAATTGAATAATGATGAGTATTTAGGTCAATTAGGTGTTAAATTTCATGTTTAGGATGAGTTTAGGGCTTAGGAAATGACCTAAATACCCCTAAAAGAATTTTAAAACGCAAGCTGGAAGCTGAAGATCTTAATTTTTGGCCTTGGCACGACGCGCCACTATAGCGCAAGCCTCTGGAAAAGGGACAATTGGGAAACTGGGCGATGTTGCGATGCGGTAAGATCACGGTCCTCTACTAGAATGCCATTTTGGCCACCTCCACGACGCATCATAATCGCGGAGGCTCACTTGAAATTGCCAAACATGAACTGGGCCTTTGGCGTAACGCGTCAACATCATGGTACTATATTAGAAACTAGCAATAGTTATTAAGACTGGCTCCGTGATGTACTAAGGTTCAAAATGACAGTGTTTTATGACTGAAACTTAAAATCACCATAACTTCTTACCTGGTTATCGAATTTGGGTGAATTTTATATCGTTGGAAAGCTAATTGAATTTTCTACGAATTCCAGGCTCTAAATTGAAAATTAATGAGTATTTTGAAAATTATATATATGAATACTCGTGTATTGGGACTTAGTTTATGCTAGAAAATGTGGGGTATTACAATCACGAATAGAAGGTGGACAAAAATAACAGTAGAGAATGCAGATTTGTAGCTAATCCATTATACCAAAAAGAATTTGTTATCTTTTAAAAAAAATTCAAATACTATAGGTTGCAGTTTAATAGAAAGACAATAAGGAGATAACATCGAACTTGACAACTCAAGCCAAGAACTTGCAATAGCAATTACTATTAAATAGAACACGATTGGAGAGAAAAGAAAAAATCCTATTCTAAGAACATTTTAGTGCACTTCTGACTCATAGTATTTGAGAATGATTAAGACGTTACAAAATCAAGTGGTACTTACCACCCACTACTAACAATTACCAACACCAGTTTAGGCTCCAACAAAAACACTTCGAATATATACATGAACATTTTGGGCATATACACGAACACTTTAGGCAAACAAACAGACACCTAAAGAATAATTGTTTATTTTTATAATAACTCATATCCGTAAATTGTATAAACGTCATGGTTGCGCCGATATCACAACAAACAAAAAAAAACATTACTCTGACCTCCAAAACCAGATTTCAATATTATTCCCAAAAAACATTGTCCAAATAATCAAAATCTCTCAAAAATTCAACCCGTTCCAGCCACATTAAAATTCATAATGATGAAAGAATTCACCATTTAAAAATAGTAGTACAAAAAAAGATTGAGCTTTTACCGATTTTTGGGCAGCAGACTGAGGCTACGAGTCTGTCATGATGAATTTTCAGCACCAAAACTAGGCTTGAACTTATTGGCATTTAATCAGACTTTTGACGATTACAACAAATTTAGATGAATTTCACCAAGAATTTCTTGGTTACATGAGATTAGAGGAGTGCTCCCCCAAAATATGCCTAATTTTCCTCTAAAAAAGTTCCCCCTTTTTCTCTCTACATAGCTGATCTTTATAGAGGATTTTGGAATTATTTTGGTGGGACATCGAATGGTTAAGAACAAAAATAAGTTAGAAAATTTGAATTTCAAATTTGGGATAGGGAATTGTACGAATATTGCTGAGCTAACTTTTTGTCGTTGTATTGTTTAGCATTGAAATTGTGGATGAGTAGTTGAATTGTTCATTTGTTAAAGCTGCTGCATGTGTTTATTGTTGGATAAAAGGGATTAAGTGTATAACGGTGTGGTTCGGGCTACAGGTGTTGGCTGAGTGGGCTGGGGGAAGTTTGTTTCATTTCTTTTAGGCTGGTGGTTATATGTTAAAAAGAAAAGAAATAATGGAATTGGCTGGTGGTTTTGGGCTTGCAGAAATGGCCCCAAAAACGTGAAAGAGGCTTTTTTTTTTAGGTTAAAAAAAGGATTTTGGGGTTATTAAAAAAATAATCCCAATTAATTTAAGATTTATCCAAAATAATTTAATATTTAGTCAAATTAAAAATCGATTGGTCAGTTACATTGTAATTGTGACCATTGTTTCAATTATGGTCAAAATTTTATAATTTTGGCTAAATTTAGTTTCAATCCGATACGAATTAATATCCGATTTAATATCAAGTTTCTTGATTTAATAAAACTAAACATATATTTTTGAATAAATTATTTTTTAGAATGAAAATATGTTTAGATTAATTTTTTACCCGTAGTTAATTTTAGGGACAACCCTTGATTGAAAAATCAAAACTTCTAATACAATAATTATTTAAGCAATAAAATTATACGATCTCATAAATAATTGTTACCCAAATGAAAAAATTATCTAGATAAATATTTTGAAAAAGTTTTATTATCCGAATAAAATAACTACTGTAATTTTTTTAAAATAAAATAAACTCAAAATTAAATTTAATCGTGGACGGAAAACATTAGGTCTCAACAAGTACTATCAGTTCAGTCAGTTATCATATAAGTCAAACTTAGATCAGTTCGACAATCCGAGTCAGTTTAACTGGGAGTAGGATTTAGCACCAAGCGAACCTAGGGATGAGGGTGTGACCTTTAGTAGCAATCCCTGCATTCCAGAACTACGTAGCTAGCATAAGTTTGAGATGTTAACTTGCCAGTTGAGGGTTGACACATATCTCACTAGAGCACCTGCCAGTAGAGGGTGACTCTTTAGTCCTTTGGAACTTTACTTTAGTGGATCCACACAGCCAGTGTTAGTACCTGTGGTACGGTATTGACACCCTTCCAACTGGAGTTATGGGTTGGACCCCAACTAGCTCTTTGGGGTATATCGGTTAGATGATACCTCCCATAATCTCAGTTAGTATTCAGTTCAGAGTTCAGTTTTAGGTTTTCTTGACCATAGCATACAGTTATCAATTATTCAGTCTCATTATTTCAATAATTCAGTTTACAGACTATTATAGCATCACGTTATATGCTTGGTCCTGTATTCTCAAATTTTACAACTTTCACGCATGCTATGCATTATTTATTTCATGTTATTCATTCATTCAACTATTATTCATGCAAATGAGCCCTTGCATATCTGCCTAACCCTATTTAGCATACCAGTACATTCAAAGTACTAACTACATACTCGTTTATTACGCTGTGATGTTTCATATCATAGGTTCGGATGCTCAAGTTCTTGACTGCACTTAGACTTTCCAATTTATCAGCAATAGTAACAGTGGTGAGTCCTCATATTTTGAGAACCGATTATGTTTATTTCTGTATTTTGATTCAAATAGACAATTGGAGTTAGTTGGGGCCTGTCCCATCAGTTGTAGAGGCTTTCGAATATTTCAGACAGTCAGTTAGTTGTTAGTCTTATCAATCAATTTTTCATTATTTTTTATTATGTTTTAGACTTGTGGATTTTCCGTTGTATTATTTTCAGTATCTAAACTTTATGGCATATTCAGTTGTTTCCATATATGTTCATTATCAGTATATCATTCAGTGCTCACAGTAGGTACCGGCTCATGGGTTAGCTTGTGGTCACTTGTGACCATACGCATCGTGTGGCATCCAGGGTATACTCCTGAGGTATCATAAACTTGGTATCATAGCCTAAGGTTTTAAAGTGTCCTGGGGAGTCTAAAAGCCGCATTGCGTAGAGTCTTGCGCATGGGTGTGAAGTGCGCTACACTTATGGGCAAGAGGCTACAAGATATTTTCGGAATAGTTTTCCTTCTTTCAATATTCATTTCATGTGATTGAGCATGAGTTCAACCTAAACTCCCTTTCTAATTCCATCTTCTTTCCATTTATAGAACATGCCTCCCATAAAGACTAACAAAAGAAGAAACGGGAATCAGTCTGCATCTCCGCCCGTTCATGAAGATCCCCTGAATGAGCATGTCTCACATGCCGAGTTCAGAGTTGTATTCACTACTATAGATCACTCAGTAGCATCCTAGCAGTAGGCTGCTATCCCAACCATTCCAGTGGCTAATAATGTCGCACCTAGGATTCGGGACTTCACCCGAATGAACCCTCCTCTATTTTGGGGAACTAAGTCTGATGAGGATCTACAGGAGTTCTGTAGTACCCAAGCAAAGAGTTAGAGCCTTTTAAGTGAGACAGTGTATCACCTGAGCCATCAGCGCATTGCGGAGCCAGCTTAAATGGTAGTTGTCAATTTTTAGTGATGCTTTACGATAGTGGAGTATCACTCCAAAGGCCCAGTTCACAATTGTCCTTTTTCTAGTATTCCAACGCGATACCACCACATCGCGGTGAGATTCCAGGTCACGTCCAAGGTGGCAACGCAATTGTACCGCATCGCGCCACCATGCAATTTTCCAATTGTCACTTTCCATAGACACGATGCGATAGCGCCGCATCGTGTCAGGGGTACAGATTAGGGAATTTTCACAAAATTTAAAAGATGTATCCAGGGTTAAATGGGTCTTTTCCCATGATTTTATTTCACCCAGATGTGGGATTTAAGCCCTAAAAACATCCTTAGCTACTTATTATTCACTTTTTTTCCTATATCAAAAACGTTCTCTCTCAAGAAAAATAAAACCCTAGCCCTTGAGAATCAAGGTCAATCTCAAGAAATCCATCCAAGAACTCCAAAAACCTTCAAGGTTTTCTTTCTCAGGTATGCATAGTGTTCATTCATGGATTCCTTTCTTCCATGAAGCCCAAGAATCAAGTTTTAAACAATTAATTATGACATTCATGTTATGTGTTGATTATGTTCATGTTGTTGTTGTTGTTTTATGATTCCCAAGTTGGAATCTTTATATGTTTTTACGAAAATATGTTAGCATGTGAGTTGAAAACCATGAATTTTAGTTAGTTATGATATGTTAATTTGATGATTATGCTATGCCCTAATTCATGCACCCTAAGTGTTTGACAAAATGCCTAAGAGACTAGAAATTATGTAATATGACTCAATTGTGACTTTAATAAAGGATTCATGTTTTACCCTTATGTTCAAATGATTCTCAAGCTATTGATGTGCAATGTAGATGTTTGTTGGAATGATCATGATGTTGGAGTATGAAATTATGACATTGAGTATATGCATTCCTACCATGTACAAGATTATGATAACCATGTACTTCATGAAGTCCCCAACTTATTGTATTATGGATTATTGATGTTGGTCATGTATTCAAGAATGTCAGTCCTTATCAGTTTTCTTCTATCGAGTCCTAGGGATACTTGTACCCGACAATTTAGCTATGTGCCTAGAGACAGTGTCATGTATTTTATGATATCCTCAATCAATCTATGTTCAGTAGAATTCAGTCAGTTATGTGACTCAGGAAAACTTAGTAATCCCAGTAATCTCAGAAAGTTCAGCACTTCAGTAATCTCAGTAGTATTTTATCAGTCAATGGAACTCAATAAACTCAGTCCAGTTCAGTTCAGTTGATCATGTTAAGTATCTATTTAGATGGGAGTAGGATTTATTACCAAGTGAACCGAAGGATGAGGACATACACTGACAGTTTAGGGTGTGATCCTTAGAAGCAATCCTTGTATTCCAGAACTATGTAGCCAGCTTAGGTTGAGATATCAACACTGGTAGATAAGGGTTGATGAGGTAGATAAATACTATCAGATGAGGGTCCAACCATTCTCTTTTGGGGACACTGTCAGATGAGGGTCACCCACAGTTTGTCTTTACCAGTGATGCGGTATTGACACCCTTCCAATTGGGGTTATAGATTAGACCCCAACCTAGCTATATTGCTTTATTTAGGGCATGTCAGTTAGATGACTATTTCCCATAGTTATAGTTTCAGACTCAGTCTCAGTAATAAAACTCAGATAGTTCTTTAGAATTTCAAGACTGTCAGATATAATTAACTTAGAATAGTACGAAACTCAGTTAGTTCCATTAGAACCTAGACTATCAGATATAGTCACTCAGTATTAGTTATATCAGTTATCAGTGACTCATGTTATCAGTAATCAGACTCAGTAGTTAGTACCATCATGAATTTAATCACAATCACTTATTCATGCATGTATTCTCATGTTCATGTTATACAGTTAGTTAGCATTGTTCATGCATTTGAACCCTTTGTATTCAGCCTACCTCACATTCATACCAGTACATTTAATTGTACTGATGTATTTGCGCTATGGTGTTTTATTCTATACTATAGGTTTAGAAGCACGAACTCCAGAGCATCAGTAGTATTCTAGTTTCAGCAGTCAGAGTTAGCAGTGAGTCCTCATCCTTTGAGAACATAATCATTACTTTATTTCTTCATTACTTAGTTTATTTCAGTAGTTGGGGACATTTTCCACCAACTCCTTATTCAGACAATTTAGAGGCTTTCAGACTATAGTGTTTTCAGACTAGATGTCTTTAGATATTGTTTCCATTTTGGTATTACCGTACCACATTATTCAGATATGGTTTTATCAGATTCTTATTAGTTTTAAACCTTATGGCATGTTTCAGCCTACTATTTCCATATTTGTACAGTATATTTTGTAGTGTTCAAGTACAGATATTAGTCATGGGTTAGCTTGTGGTCCTTCAGGGTCATGAGCATCGTGTAGTATTTCAAGTACCAAATTTGGGGCGTTACAAGTTCTTTGACATGGTTCAGAAGGTAATTGACATTATGGGTGTGACTTCTAGTGAGAACACTGAGTTGGGTGCTTACCAGTTGCAGGATATTGCTCATACTTTATATAAGTAGTAGAAGGGAGATAGAGGCACAGACCTGTTGAATGGAAGGAGTTTGCTACAGCCATTTTAGATAGGTTCTTTCCCTTGGAGTTAAGGGAAGATAAGGTACAGGAGTTTATCAATTTGAAGCAGGGAAACATGAGTGTGAAAGAGTATTCTCTTAATCTTACTCAGCTAGACAGGTATGCTCCTAATGTGGCATCTGATGACAGGTCTAGGATGAGTAAGTTTATCTCTAGTATAGCTGATAGCGTGGTCAAGGAGTGTAGAACTGTGATGTTGATTATGGATATAGACTTGACTATATTGATGGTCCATGCTCAACATATTGACGAGATAAAGTTTAAGGAGAGGAAAAGGGAGAATAAGAGAGCCAGATTAGGTAGCTTTAGTTTTGCTCAGCCCAGGTCGGAGGGTGGTAACTATTCTCAATTATGTTAGAAATATTTAACCCCATCAGCTAGTGTACCAATGCCGAAATTTAGGAATGATAATTAGGATAGGGTACCAGGCCTTAAGCCCCAGGAAAGTATGAACAGTGGTCGCACAAATCCTCTTTGCCAAAAATATAGTAGAAACCATCAGGGTGTTTGCAGAGCTGGCAGTGATGTATGCTTTGGGTATGGCAAGCCAGGACACAGAGTCAGGGATTTCCTAAGGAGTGGTTAGCAGAGTTAGTCTATTCATCCCCCAGTTCCATTCGGTCGCTTGACTTAGCAGGGTGCCACTTCAAGCGCAACTTGTAAAAAACACCTAAACAGATTGTATGCACTTCAGTCTTAGCTGGATCAAAAAAGTTCTTCTAATGCGGTTGCTGATACGTTATAGGTCTTTTATTTAAATATTTATGCTTTTTGAGATCCCAGAGCTTCTCTTTCTTTTGTAACCCCTATATAGTTTTTAGCTTTGGTATCAGTCTTGAGACTTTAGCAGAACCCTTCTCAGTGTCCACTCTAGTAGGTGTCTCTATTATAAATAGGCATGTATACAAGAACTATCCGATCATAATATCCCAGAAAGCCACCTCAGTTGATCTTGTAGAGCTAAAGATGACTAATTTGATGTCATTCTCAGCATAGATTGGCTCCATTCATGCTATGCTTCAGTTGAATGTAGAATAAGAGTCGCTCAATTTTAGTTTCCAAATGAACCAGTCATTGAATGAAGGGGTAGTACTTCATCTCTTAGGGGTCAACTTGTTTCATACCTTAGAGCGAGAAAAATAATATCCAAGGGGTGTGTTTACCATCTTGTTTGAGTCAAAGACTCTAGTTCAGAGACTACCAGTCTTGAGTTAGTTCCAGTAGTGAGGGAGTTCCCAGATATGTTTCCTAAAGATCTTCTCGGAGTCCCTCCTGAAAGGGAAATTAACTTTGGAATAGATCTTTCTTCAAATACCTAGCCTATCTCAATACCACCCTACAGAATGGCTCCAGCTGAACTTAGGGAATTAAAAGAACAGTTGAAAAATCTCTTAGATAAGGGATTCATCAGGCACAGTGTTTCCTCATGGGGAGCTCCAGTCTTTTTCATTCCTAAGAAAGACGGTTCCCTTAGAATGTGCATCGAGTACCGTCATTTGAACAAAGTCACAATCAAGAATAAATATCTACTTCCCAGAATTGATGACTTGTTTGACCAACTTCAGGGTACCAGTTATTTCTCTAAGATAGACCTTAGATTCGACTATCATCATCTCAGAGTCAGAGAATGTGACATTTCAAAAACAACTTTTAGAACTCGATATGGTCACTTTGAGTTTCTAGTCATGTCCTTTGGTCTAACAAATGCCCTAGAAACTTTCATGGACTTGATGAATAAAGTTTTCAAATAGTACATAGAAATGTTCGTTATAGTCTTCATAGATAACTTCCTTGTCTATTCTCATAATAAAAATGATCATGCAGACCACCTTAGAATAGTATTAAAGGCCCTTAGAGCTTATCAGTTATTCATAAAATTTAGTAAGTGCAAGTTTTGGATAAGATCATTAGCTTTTTTTGGCCATATTATTTTCTGTGATAGAATTAGGGTTGACCCTCAAAAGACCAAAGTAGTGAGAAACTGCGCTAGACCTATTTCTCCATCAAATATCAGGAATTTCTTAGGTTTGGCTTCCTATTACCGATGACTTATTAAAGGGTTTTCATCTATTGCGTCCCCTATGTCTAGATTGACTAGAAGAAAGTCAAATTTCATTGGTCAGATTCTTATGAAAAGAGTTTTCAGGAGTTGAAAAATCAACTCACCTCAGCCCTAGTATTGACCTTACCAAACGGTTTAGATGGGTTTGTTGTATACTGTGATGCTTCCAGATTTGGTTTGGGTTATGTATTGATGTATAAAGGTAAGTTTATAACCTATGTCTCTAGATATCTCAAACCCCATGAAAAGAATTATCCTACCTATGATCATGAGTTAGCAGCAGTTGTGTTTTCCTTGAAAAGTTGGAGGCATTATCTTTAAGGGGTTCATATTGATATGTTCACGGAACACAAAATCTTACAGTATGTGTTTTTGCAGAAAGATTTGAACCTCCATCAAAGAATATGGTTGGAGTTGTTGAAGGACTATGATATGAGTGTGTTGTATCATCCGGGTAAGCCCAATGTAGTGGCGGACGCCCTTAGTAGATTGTCTATGGGTAGTGTTTCTCATGTAGAGAATGACAAGAAGATAGTTTGGGAGGTTCATCGGCCTTCTAGGTTAGGTGTTCGGTTGGTTGATTCAGCTAAGGGAAGTGTATGGGTTTAGAGTAGTTCAAACTCTTCTTTGGTTGCTAAAGTGAAAGAGAAGCAAGATAGGGACCCTAGTCTAGCTAAGTTGAAAGAGTCAGTAAGAGATCCAAAAGTTGAGATTCTCTCCCAAGGAGGAGATGGTGTGTTGTGTTGTCAGGGTAGACTGTGTGTTCTAGGTGTTGATGATTTGAGACAGCAAATTCTTGCAGAAGCGCATGGTGTGCATTACTCTATTCACCCGGGAGCCATTAATATGTACTGTGATTTGCAGGAAATCTATTGGTGGAATGGTTTGATGAGAGATGTTGCAGAGTTTGTAGATAAGTATGCTAATTTTTAGCAGGTTAAGGTTGAGCACCAAAGGCCTAGTGGCACTATGTAGGAGTTCATCATCCCTACATGAAAGTGGGAAGAGGTGAACATGGATTTTATGATAGAGTTTCCTCATTCACGTCACCAGCATGATTTGATTTGGGTTATTGTGGACAGAATAATAATATCAGCCTATTACTTACCAGTACATACCTCTTATTCAGCCGAGGATTATGCCAAGCTCTATATTAGAGAGATGGTTAGGTTGCATGGAGTCCCGTTGTCCATTATCTTGGATAGAGGTACTCAGTTTACCTCTAACTTTTAGAAAGCTTTTCAGAAGGGTCTTGGTACCTAAGTTCATCTTAGTACAACCTTTCACCCTAAAATAGATGGTCAGGCAGAGAGGACTACTCATACTCTAGAGGACATGTTGAGAGCTTGTGTTATCAACTTCAAGGGCAGTTGGGATGATCACTTGCCATTGATTGAGTTTGCCTACCATAATAGTGACCATTCCAGTATCCAAATGGCTCCTTTTGAGGCCCTTAATGAGAGAATATGTAGATCTCTTATTGGTTGTTTTGAGGTAGGTGAGACCACGTTGATAGGGCCAGATTTAGTATTTGATGCATTGGAGAAAGTTCAACTAATCAAAGAGAGGCTTAAGATAGCCCAAAGCCGACAGAAATCCTATACAGATGTGTGTAGGAGAGATCTCGAGTTTAAAATTAGAGACTTAGTTTATTTGAAAATATCTCCCATAAAGGGAGTAAAAATATTTGTCAAGAAGGGGAAGCTTGGTCCCCGATATGTTGGCCCTTACAGAATCTTGAGCCGTTTTGGGAAAATAGCATATGAGCTTGAGTTGCCTGCAGATCTGGCATCAGTGCAGCTAGTGTTTCACATTTCTTTGTTGAAGAAGTGTTTTGGTGACCCAGATATTGTTGTACCATTAGAAATACTAGATGTTCAGAACAATCTTTCTTACGAAGGACTCTCAGTTGAAATCATTGATTGTCAGACCCGTAGACTAAGAAACAAAGAAATTCCCTTAGTCAAAGTTCTTTGGTGGAATCAATCCGCAGAGGAGCTACTTAGGATGCAGAAGCAGATATGTGAACCAAGAACACTCACCTTTTCTCCGTAAACTCAGATTCAGTTTAAGGTAGTAGTTTTTCCTTAGATTATCTCTTTTCCATTCTCAATTCCAGCCATATGATCACATTTATATCATTTCATGCATTTACGAATCAATTAAGTTAGTCACCATGTTTCAGGCTCAGTCATGTAATCACATTTCAGTTATGCATATTCAATATGTAATCTCAGTACCTCAGTACCTCTCAGTTTAATCAGTTTCATTCGCGGACACATGTACCCAAAGGGGAGATATTGTAAGACCCCGTAAGATCCTAGTCTATTTCAGTATTAAATGGCATGTTAAAGAGGTCCAAGACTTAGAAAAATTTCACTAAGTGTTAAGACTTAGTCATTTCAAAAGCCTCTCAAGCTTTGATAATTTTAATTCCGATGTTCTCGGCCTTAAAATGTTGATTTTTAATTTGATTCAAGATTGAGGTGATCGATAGCAAGTCTCGGGTAAGTTTTGGATTTTTTAGATGAGGTTTGAGGCTTGTTTAGGTGTTCAAACTAGAGAGTCAGTGCGATATGGTCGTGGCATACCGTTTATCGCATTGGTAGGTGAAACGCGGCGCGGCGCCTAACACGTTGACTGAGCAATGCGGGACGTCACTTACCGCGTCACTAGTCACATTTAGTTTAATAAGTTACAGAAATGTAGGGTTATTTATGTCATTTTTTTCTTACTTTACCTCACCCATAACACGAGATTAAGGTTCCAAAAGGGCAAAAACACTCATCTTTTCATAAACTCTCTCAAGAACAAAACTCTAGCTTCTTCAAATCCAAGTTTAAGCTTTAAGAAATCACCAATAACTCACGTAAATTTAGAAATTAAGGTATGTTGGAGCTCATTCATGGGTCCTTTTCACCCATGGAGTCCAAGAACCTGCTTTCAAGTTTAAAATCATGATCTTTACATGTATTCATGAATTATATCCATGAACTTCCAAAATTTTGATTTTTATACCACGTTACATGTGTTTTCGTGGGAATTAACCCTTGACGCGTTTAAAGGATGATACTTGCATGTTGAATCCTTAACTTATGGTTTTTATAGTGCATGAATGCTAATATCACATGATTTCACTATTTCCCATGCTTTAACTCATGACCCACATATGTTATATGAAATGCCTAAGAGTTGAATTTTTGAAAAATGAGTACTTGTTATGATTTTTAAGCTTTAGTATGTTTCTACTTTTTATGCTACTGTAACGCCCCAAAAATGAGTCCCGAGATGCTACATGGTGCTCTGAACTATAAGTAGTCCCGAGCTAACCCTGAATCCTACTACTCATTCTGATGGCCCAAATAAAGGTAATATAAGCATGCGGTACACTAACATACTAAATATTGTCTGAACTAAACTGAATTTAACTAAATGTAATGTCTGAAAGTTCTTAACTAAGAAAATTTGAAGGACTAACACTAAAAATTTGAATGTATCTAATAGTCGGACAAGCCTCAATGCTACTACTAGAGAGTCGCTGGGAGAGACCCCCAGCTGACTCGAACTGTTTGACATAACTAGATAAACTAATCTGGAAAGCTGAAAATCTGAATAACTGGGTCCCCAACTATAAGGACTCACCACTATTGGGATGTAGATAGAGATGCTCACGGTCAATCACACTACTGGAATTGAGCACCTGAACCTACATTATGAGACAATGTAGCACATAGACATAAATATGGATCAGTACTTCTGGAATGTACTGAGCATGTGGGGGCGAATGCATAAGTAGAAATAATATCTCAATGTTATCAAAATTCATAAAATATTCATGCTAAATGTAGATGATTCACATAAGAAGGAATATCATAAAATTGAAAAGTTATAACCATGAATAGCAAAACATACTGCATAAATCTAGTGAGTCATAGCATATAGTTTTGGAAGTTGTACTTTTACACTTTCTGCTAGTGAAATAAGTAAGACTGAAGTCAAGTCCATTTTCAAATCATTTAAGCTAAGTGTAAAGGGTCTCACCTTTGTATCTATAAACTAAAAGCTGAAATCTCATAGCTAATGACTTATGCATAACAATATCTGATTAAATCGTGAGCTTTTATGCTTAGTTTCTAAAAGCTTTTCTATCGTTCTTTTCTATTACAATTACTCTGTTCTGTAGGGAATTCTTTTAAAAACTAGTCTGTAAAGCTTTGAAATTAGGGAGGTCTTCTAACTGACATACACTATGTAAGCTATCATAGTGTCCAACGTCTAATTTTCTTATGGAAAAATCTCACGTTGGAGAGAGGTATTATACTCTTACTAAAGAGTATAACCTAATCTAAGTGATCACAATCTATATCTGTATCCATATACAAATGGAATATACTTTGAATCTATACCTACATTGGCTCGTAGTTCTAGGGAAGTAGGATTTGGTAAACCCACACTTCCCCCTCAGTTCTAAATACTACTCCATTTAATTTGTATGTTGATTCTGTAGGAAATCCACTTTAAAACTAGCATGAGGGTTTACTATGAAAACCAGTTATGCATTTATTTACTTTAAACTATAATCAAAACTGTGATCATAACTGTAATCAAACTATAAAATGGATTCCATATCTTAACTGAGGATCAAAAGATCAAATCTTTTCTGAAAAATCTGAATGTAAACTAATCATAGGATGCTTAAAGGCATCATCTTATTGAAATATAAATACTCATACTTAGGGCTTAAAACCCATGATCAAACTCATGTCAAATTCTCATAAAGTCATGCTCAATAATCAAAATCTTGAAATTCTTGCATAATTCTAGTCAAGATAGTGAAATTTAATTTTTAATGTATATAAAATCATCTCACATGCATAAATATGCAAAAGTAGAAAGGTAATTCAACATTTAACCACTTGAAACTTCAACATTTTCAAATAATTATAATTGGGTATGAACCCTAAACTGTAAATCAATTAATTCATATAAATTCAAATTTGAAAACTAGTTTTTGGGCATAATGATGAAAGAGGATCCTTGTTCATAAACCCATATACCTTGATTGATGAGTTGAATGTAAAATCTTGAACCTTTGACAGTCTAATGGTGTTCTTGAAGCTTCTTCTTGAAGTTCTTGAACCCAAAACTTTGGATTATAAGCTTTCTTAGAGTAGGAGTTATGGAATTGTTCTTGATTCTTGGAGCTAGGGTTTTGTTTTTGCAGAAGAAAAAGATGAATAATGAAGCATCTTTGCTATTTGGGGCTAAAATTGTGTGTTTTGGACGGATTTGAGTGAGGGTAACTGACTCAAATGCCTCCCATAACCCATTATTTAACACACTAAAACTGAGCACCCAACATGATCAGCTATGCATTGCATCGCTCACTGTAACGCGATTAGCGACGCATCACATCATCTACATCAATGCGGGCACCGATGCGGTGCATCGATATCGCATCAAAGTTCGGTTTTGGCCAACGAAACATGCCCTAATCCATTTTCAAAAATTCCAAAACTCACCCCGGAGGTACTATGGACTATTGTGATCATGAAACAATTTAGAAATTGATATTCCATGGTCGGAAAGGTCGAGAATAAATTCATCAAAGTTTAGAGGCCAAAAGTGAGACTAAGTCTTCAACACTTAGCTAAAATTTCATGTCCTAAGTCTCTATTATGCCTCTTTTGAGCTGAATTGAACTAGACAGATTATGGGGTATTATAATATCTCCCTCTTGAGAATATTCGTCCTTGAATGAGACTAGTTAAACTAATAATACTGGAGAACTGAGATTATATACTGGTATGCACAATTGAAACCAAAATTGTATGACTGAATCTAAAACATGATGAGCTACTGAACCAATCTGTGAGTGCATGAATTGACATAAAGATAACCATATGACTGAAATTAAGGCTGAAAATAAATTGAATTAAGGAAGATTGTTACCGTTAGTTGAATATGAGTTTATGGAGAAGAGGTGAGGGTACTTGGTTTGCATGTCTGCTTTTGCTTCCCAAGTGGCACCCTTAACAGACTGATTTCTCCACAAAACTTTAATGAAGGGAACTTCTTTGTTCCTTAGTCTACGGATTTGGTGATCAAGAATCTCTACTGGAAGTTCTTCTTATGAGAGACAACTCTGAATATCTGTGCTTTCTAGAGGGACTATAATAGATAAATCGTCCTTACACTTCTTTAATAAGGATACATAGAACACTGGGTGAACTGATGAAAAGTCTGTGGGTAGCTTAAGCTCATACGCTACCTTCCCCAAACGACTCAAAATCCTGTAGGGAACTACATACCAGGGACTAAGCTCCTTTTTTTTCCAAATCTCTTCACCCTCTTCATGGGTGAAACCTTCAAATAAACAAGATCATCAACCTTAAACTCAAGATCTCTCCTTCTTACATCTGCATAAGATTTCTGATGACTCTGAGATGCATTCAATCTCTCTCGAATCAACTGAACTTTCTCCATGGCTTCAAAGACCATATCTGGCCCAATCAAAGCAACCTCACCCACTTCAAACCAACCAACTGGTGACCTATATCTTGACCATATAGAGCTTCAAACGGGTCTATCTAAATACTAAAATGGTAAATTTTGTTATAGAAAAACTCAATCAATGGAAAGTAGTCATCCCAACCGCCTTTGAAATCAAGAACACATGCCCTCAACATATCCTCTAAGGTCTGAATGGCCCTCTCTGCCTGACCATCTGTCAGTGGGTCAAAAGCTAAACTAAGATAAATTTAGGTACCAAGACCCTTCTGAAAGGCTTTCCAAAACTAAGAGGTAAACTGAGTACCCCTATCTGAGATAATGAACAAAGAAATTCCGTGCAATCTGACCAACTCTCTGATATACAGCTTAGCATGATCTTCAGCTATGTAGAACGTATGAAATGGCAAAAAATGAGCTGATTTGGTCAATCTATCTACTATAACCCAAATCGAATCTGCTACAGACACGAATGGGGAAATCCAGTCACAAAGTCCATATTTGCCTCTTCCCACTTCTAAGTGGGAATACCAAACTCCTACAAGCCACCAGATCTTTGGTGCTCTACCTTAACCTGTTGAAAAGTTGCACACTTGGCTATAAATTTCGTGATATCTCTCTTCATACCGCTCTACTAATAGACTTCCCGCAAATCACGGTACATCTTGGGGGCTCCTGGATGAATGGATTAACGTGCACCATACGTTTCTGCCATAATCCACTATCTTAAATCATTGACACATGGCACACACAATCTAATCTGGTACTTCAACACACCATCTCCCCCTTGGAAGAAAACCCTATCTTTTGGTGTTTAACTGACCACTTCAGTTTGACCAAACTAAAATCCCTATCCTGCTTCTCTTTTACTTCAGAAAATAGAGAAGATTCTGAAATACTCTGAACCCAAACATTCCCTTCAGCTAAGTCTACCAATCTCACACCCAATCTAGTTAACCAATAAACTTCTCAAACTAATTCTCTCTTATCATTCTCCATATGAGAAACACTATCCATAGATAGTCTACTAAGAGCGTCTGCCATAACATTGGCCTTACTCGGATGATATAACACACTCATGTCATAATATTTCAATAATTCCAACTACCTTCTCTGATGAAGATTTAACTCCCTTTAGGTAAATACATACTGCAAGCTTTTGTGGTCCATAAACACATTAACATGCACCCCGTAAAGATAGTGCCTCCAAATTTTCAAGGCAAATACAATAGTAGCTAACTCAAGGTCATGGGTAGAGTAATTCTTTTCGTGAGGCTTAAGCTGTCTAGAGGCATAGGCTATGACTCTACCTCTCTGCATCAAAACACAACCCAAACTGATTCTAGAGGCATCATAATATACAAAGAACCCATCTGTACCATCAGGTAGTGCTAAAACTGGAGCTAAAGTAAGTTGAGTCTTCAACTCCTGAAAACTCTTCTCACAGGAATATAACCACTGAAACTTGACTTTCTTCTGAGTTAATATAGACATAGAGGATGCAATGGATGAAAATCCTTCAACAAACCATCTGTAATAGCCAGCTAAACCCAAGAAACTTCTAATGTATGATGGATAGATAGGTCTAGGCCAATTTCTTACTGCTTCTACATTTTGGGGATCAACTCTAATGCCCTCACTAGAAACAATATGACCGAGGAAAGCTACTGACCTTAGCCAAAATTCATATTTACTGAATTTGGAGAACAATTGGTGATCTCTAAGAGTTTGCAACATAATTCTAAGATGGTCTGCATGATCATCCTCACTACGAGAATAGACAAGAATATCATCGATAAAGACTATGACAAACGTGTCTAGGTTAGTCCTAAGGACATGACTAGGAATTTAAAATAACCATAACGAGTTCTGAAAGCAGTCTTTGGAATATCACATTCCCTTACTCTAAGCTGATGATAAACGGATCTAAGGTCTATCTTGAAAAAGTAGCTTGCACCTTAGAGTTGATCGAATAAGTCATGAATCCTAGGAAAATGATACTTGTTTTTTATTGTGACTTTATTCAGCTGACGATAGTCAATGCACATTCGCAAAGAACCATATTTCTTTCGCACGAATAGAATGGGAGCAGCCCATAGAGAGGCACTAGGCCTTATGAAACCTTTATCTAAGAGGTCTTTAAGCTTCTCTTTTAATTATTTAAGCTCAGTTGGAGCCATATGATATGGAAGAATAGAAATGGTCTGAGTATTTGGGAAAAGGTCAATACTGAATTTTATTTCTCTATTGGGAGGTACCCCTAGAAAATATTTGGGAAAAACTTCAGGAAACTCATTGACTACATAGACTGACTGAACTATTACAGCCTTAGACTTAGTATCTTTGACTCAAAATAGATGATTGATGCATCCATTTGAGATCAACTTCCTAGCCTTAAGATAGGATATAAAATGACTTTTGGGAGACACTGAAATACCTTCCCACTCAAAAACTAGCTCATCTAGAAACTGAAACTTCACCACTCGGGTGTGACAATCTATAGATTCATAATTAGAATGGAGCCAATCCATACCAAGGATAAGGTCAAAGTCGACCATATCTAACGCTTTTAAGTCTGCTAACATGATCTTATGAAGGACAGTGATAGGACACTTTCTATATATCTATTTGCAACAACTGACTCACCTACTGGAGTAGAAACCAAGAAGGGCTCAGAAATCTTTTTAGGACCTACTTCAAAATTTACTACAACTAGTGGGGGAACATAAGAGAAATTTGACCTGGGGTCTAACAACACATAAACATCAAGATAAAATACACGAAGCATACCAATAATAACATCTAGTGAACTCTCCTGCTCCTAATGGGATGATAAAGCATAAAACTAATTTTGGCACTAACCGCTACCGGTACTTGATGATGCACCCTGAGGAGGTACTGGTGGCCTAGAGGAGCTGGTGCTCTAATAGCCTGAGTTTGGGGATGAGCATCCATGTTTCCCTGCTTAGCATGCGGACACTATTTATTTTATAACCTAACTTACCACAACCATAAGAACCTTTCTTTTCCAATAAGTACTCACCAAGATGATTCTTACAACACTTAGAAAATGGAAGATAACTAGGTTTTCCACTCACACTATTGTGAGATCTGGACATAAAAGTCTTACCCCACTGCTACTGCCTAGCCCTTGGGGGGAGCACTGGCTGAACACAGCGCTAGCATAGATGAAAGACTCTAAAACTACAAATGATTTTCCCCTCCAAACTTAGTCTAGCCATAATCAAACTGCCCGGTTCTAGCCTTCTTATTTCCCCTCTCTTTCCCTTTCAACTTTTCTACCTCAATATGTTGTGCATGAATCATTAGTCTATTAAAATCCATATCCCCAATTAGCATGGAAGTCCTACACTCGTTGACTACCAAATGAGATACTCCAGTAACAAACTTAATCATACTAGCCCTAGGGTTAGCCATCGTATCAGGGGCATACTTAGACAACTCAGTGAACTTAAGGCAGTACTCTTTTACTATCATCGAGCCCTACCTTAGGTTCACAAACTTCTCTACTTTAGCTTCTCTCATTTTATGTGGAAAGAATCTATCTAGAAACATGTCCTGGAACACCTGCCAACTCATAGGAGCTGTATTCTCACCTCTACCATTCTTTCACATAACTACCCAATCATATGCTACATCTTTTAGACTATAGAATGCCAACTCTACACTCTCCTCTTCAGTAACATGCATAATTTGGGTGATCATCCTCACCTCATCTAAGTAAAGTTGTGGGTCTTCACTTGCCTTTGACCCAAAAAACTCAGACGGATTTATTCTCATGAAGTCACAAATTTTGGCTACCTAAATCCTCATTTTGCTAAAGTGGGACTGCCGCCTGATGGTTGTCCTAAACATTAGCAGTCACAGCTTGGGTAACCGCCTGAAAAGCAGTCCAAAATTCAGCATGGGATACATTCTCATTCAGGGGGTTAGCAGGCTGAGGTGGATGGTTATCATCTCTGTGGCATTAGCTCAACGAGGAGGCATTTTCAACTGCCATGTAAGAGCATGAGTTAAAATAAGATAGAGACACTATAAGCGTGATAGATCATAAAAGAAAGAGATGATTTTCTAAAAATGTCTCATAGCCTCTTGCTCATAAATATAGCCCGCTTCACACCCATGATCAAGACTCTACGTAACGCAGCTTGTCTGACTCTTTAGGACTCTTATAACCTTAGGCTTTGATACCAAGTTTGTAATACTCCAAAAATGAGTCTTAAGATGCTACACGGTGCTCCAAACTACTAGTAGTCCTAAACTAACCTTGACAGCTTGCTACTCGTTCTGATGACTCAAATAAAGGTAATATAAGCATGAGATACACTAAAATATTGAAATACTGTCTGAACTGAACTGAGTTTAACTGCATGTAATGTATGAAAGTACTTAACTAAGAAAATCCAAAGGACTAACACTAAAAATCTAAAATATATCTAATATTCAGACAAGCCTATAATGCTACTACTAGAGAGTCACTGGGACAGACCCCTAGCTGACTTGAACTGTCTAACATAACTAAATAAACTAATCTGGAAAGTTGGAAATCTAAATAACTGTGTCCCCGAACTATGAGGACACACCACTGTCGAGATGTAGATAGAGATGCTCATGGTCAATTACGCTATAGGAATTGAGCACCTGAACCTACATTATGAGACAATGTAGCACATAGACATATATGCGGATCAGTACTTTTGGAATGTACGAAGCATGTGGGGGTGAATGCATAAGTAGAAATAATATCTCAATATTATAAAAATTAATAAAATATGCATGCTAAATGCAGATGACTCGCATAATATGGAATATCTAAAATCTGAAAAGTCATAACCATGAATGGCAAAATATACTACATAAATCTAGTGAGTCATAACATTTAGTTCTGAAAGTTGTACTTTTACTCTTTCTACTAGTGAAATAAGTAGGACTGAAGTTAGGACCATTTTCAAATCATTTAATCTAAGTGTAAAGGGACTCACCTTTGTATCTATAAACTAAAAGCTGAAATCTCATAGCTAATGACTTATGCAAAATAATATCTGATTAAAATCATGAGCCTTTACAATTAGTTTCTAAAAGCTATTCTGTTGTTCTTTTTTTTTACAATTACTTTGTTCTCTAGAAAATTTTTAAAAACTGTTCTGTAAAGCTTTACTATTATGGAGGTTCTTCTAACCGACATACACTATGTCAGATATCATAGTGTCCAACGTCTAGTTCGCTTATGGAAAAACCTCACGTTGGGGAGAGGTGTCATACTCTTGCCAAGGAGTATAACCTAATTTAAGTGATCAAAATCTATATCTATATCCATATACAAATGGAATATAATTTGAATTTGTACCTAAGTTGGCTCGTAGTTCTGGGGAATTAGGATGTGCTAAACCTACACTTCCCCCTCGTTGCTAAATAATACTCTCTTTAATATGTATACTCATTCTATAGGAAATCCACTTTAAAACTAGCATGAGGTTTTACTATGAAAACCAGTTATGCATCTATGTACTTTAAACTGTAATCAAAACTGTGATCATAACTATAATCAAAACTGTAAAGTGGAATCCATACTTAACCGAGGATCAAATGATCAAATCTTTTCTAAAAAATCTGAATGTAAAGTAATCATGGGATGCTTAAAGGCATCATCTTCTTGAAATATCAATACTCATACCTAGGGATTAAAACCTATGATCAAACTCATGTCAAATTATCATAAAGTCATCCTCAATAATCAAATTCTTGAAATTCTTGCATAATTCTAGTCAAGATAGTGAAATTTAATTTTTAATGTATATACAATCATCTCACACGCATAAACATGCAAAAGTAGAGAGGAAATTCAACATTTAACCACTTGAAACATCAACATCTTTGAATAATGATAATTGGGTATGAACCCTAAACTGTAAATCATATAAATTCAACTTTGAAAATTAGTTTTTGGGCACAAGGATGAAAGAGTATTCTTGTTCATAACCCTACATACCTTGCTTGATGAATTAAATATAAAATCTTGAACCTTTAACTCTTTAATGGTGTTCTTGTAGCTTCTTCTTAAATTTCTTGAACTCGAAACTTTGGATTATAAGCTTTCTTGGTGTAGGAGTTATGAAATTATTTTGGATTCTTGGAGCTAGGGTTTTGTTCTTGCAGAAGAAAAAGATGAATAATGAAGCATCTTTTCTATTTAGGGCTAAAATTATGTGTTTTGGATGAATTTGGGTAAGGGTAAATGACTTAAATGCCTCTCATAACCCATTATTTAACACACAAAAATTGAGCACCCAACGCGATCAGCGATGCATTGCATCACTCACTGCAACGCGATTAGCGACGCATCGTGTCATCTACATCAATGCGGACACCGATGTAGAGCAGCGATATCACATCGAGATTCAATTTTGGCCAACCAAACATGCCCGAATCCTTCATTAAAAATTCCAAAACTCACCCCGGAGGTACTATGGACTACCCTAATCATGAAACAATTTAGAAATTGACATTTCAAGGTCGAGAATAAAGTCGTCAAAGTTTAGAGGCTAAAAGTGAGACTAAGTCTTCAACACCTAGCTAAAATTTTAGGTCCTAAGTCTTTAATGTGCCTCTTTGAAGCTGAATTGAACTATAAAGAATACGGGGTATTACAACTATCGAGTCCTGGGGGTTATGAATACCCAAAAACTTAGTTTTTTACTTAGTCTCAATATTTTCATACT
Organism: Capsicum annuum; assembly: GCF_002878395.1. Classification (NCBI taxonomy): domain Eukaryota; kingdom Viridiplantae; phylum Streptophyta; class Magnoliopsida; order Solanales; family Solanaceae; genus Capsicum; species Capsicum annuum. The sequence continues at coordinate 200,145,710 of NC_061121.1, forward strand.
TCTTTTGAATACATTAGAGTACTATCAGTTCAGTTAGTTATCATATCAGTCAAACTTCGATCAGTTTACTAATCCGAGTCGGTTCAGTTGGGAGTAGGATTTAGCATCGATCAAACCTAGGGATGAGGGCTTATCTACCAGTTAAGGGTGTGACCTTTATTATCAATCCCTGTGTTCCAGAACTACGTAGCCAGCATAGGTTTAAGACGTTAACCTGCAAGTTGACGGTTGACACATATCTCACCAGAGCACTTGCCAGTAGAGGGTGACTCTTTAGTCCTTCGGGACTTTAATTTAGTGGATCCACACAGCCAGTGTTAGTACTCATGGCATGGCACTGATACCCTTCCAACTGGGGTTACAGGTTAGACCCCAACTTAGGCATGTCGATTAGATGATACCTCCTACAGCCTCTGTAAACATTTAGTTCAGAGTTCAGTTTCAAGTTTACTTGACCATAGCATACAGTTATCAATTATTCATTCTCATTATTTCATTAATTCAGTTTACAGACTATTCTAGCATCACGTTATATGCTTGGTCTTGCATTCTCAGATTTTAAAGTTTCACGTATGCTATGCATTATTTATTTCATACTATTCATTTATTTAGCTATTATTCATGCACATGAGCCCTTGCATATTATCCTAACCTTATTTAGCATACCAGTACATTCAAAGTACTAACCGCATACTCATTTCTTGTGCTATGATGTCTCATATCATAGGTTCGGATGCTTAGGTTCCCGAATGCACTTAGACTTGCCAGCGCATCAGTAGTAGTAGCAATGGTGAGTCCTCATATTCTAAGGACCGATTATGTTTATTTCAGTATTTTGATTTAGTCAGACAGTTAGAGTTAGTTGATGCCTGTCCCATCAACTTTTATTCAGTCAATTGTAGAGGCTTTCAGATATTTCAGACAGTCAGTTAGTTATCAGTCTTATCAGTTAGTTTTTCATCATTTTCGTTTATGTTTCAGACTTGTGGATTTTTTGTTGTATTGTTTTCAGTATCTAAACTTTACGGCATATTCAGTTGTTTTCGCACATGTTCATTATCAGTATATCATTCAATGCTCATAGCAGGTACCATCTCATGGGTTAGCTTGTGGTTACTTGGGACTGTAAGCACCGTGTGGCATCCAGGGTGTACTCTCGGGGCATTATATTTGTATCCCAATATAATTTCAGAATACAAGAGCATTCAACTAATCTATTTTTATTTGGTAAAAGTGACTTACAAGCCAATTTGTCCTCATTTAAGTTTACCATCACCAATGTTTATGTTAATTATTATTAAAAAAGAAATTCTATTGAGAACTTGTGATATATTCTACAAGTTTGGAGTTCTGATGGAATTCGATACGTTAGTGCTGGTATGATTGTGTCATCACTTTGGGCTAAATTTGCTTAGAATGAAGTGTTGGGAATTAAATTATATTTTTGACAACTATTTTTACATTTTTTCTCGAGTGTTGTTTTCTTCGTTAATGCAAACTTGGTTCGAGAAATGAAAGTGTTTATATCTAAGAATCACATTTGGTTATATGTTAGTAGGTAAATTAGTTAGTTGGGTGATTTTGATAGTTTATAAAAGTTGGGGACATAAAATCATATTTAAATTTTTTTTTCAAAAATCTAAAAAGATCTTTCAAAAAAGACATGGACAAACACAACTCCAACTTCAACTCCAACTTCAAAATTTTTTAGTTTTCATGGCCAAATGCCTACTAATATTCACATTTCACGTTGACTAACAACTTAATCTCACTTATTTCACTCCTTTTTTTATTTTATTTGTTTTTTTACATTGAGACTACTATGAGGTTAAGAAAAGTTTTTCATGGCTAACTTCGTTACTGCAAAAGTAGAAGGAACAGGAAAAGTATGCTTGAAAATGACTTCAGGAAAAGTGTTGACACATAACAATGTCCTGTACATACTAGAGTTAAGAAAAAACTTCACTTCTGTATCACTTCAAGATAAAACGGATTCAAATGTGTAACTATTTTTGGACAAGTTGTAATTAGTAAAGGAGAAGTGTATGTAGGAAAAGGCTATCTCACTGAGGGCCTACATAAGATGAATGTAATCATCATTGAAATCAATAAAAGTTCTGCTTCTTCATACTTACTTGAGTCTTATGATTTGTGGCATGAACGATTAGGACATGTTAATTATTAAACATTGCGAAAACTGATTAACTTAGAAGTTTTATCAAATTTTGAGTGCAATAAATCAAAATGTCAAACGTGTGTGGAATCAAAGTATGCTAAGCATCCGTATAAATCCGTTGAAAGAAATTCAAATCTCTTAGACTTAATCCATACTGACATTTGTGATAGAAGTCAACACCATCTCGTGTTGATAAAAAGTATTTTACAACTTTTATTGACGATTGCACTAGATATTGTTATTTCTATTTATAAATAGTAAGGATGAAGAAATAGATGCATTTAGGAAATATAAAACTAAAGTTTAAAATCAGTTAGAGAAAAAGATCAAAATGATAAGAATTGATAGAGGTAGAGAATATGAATCTCCCTTTGCACAAATATGTGTAGAGAATGGAATTGTCCATCAAACTATATCCGCATATTCACCTTAATCCAATGGAATTGCAGAAAGAAATAACCAAACTTTAAAGGAAATGATGAATGTCTTACTTATAAGTTCAGGTTTACCGTAAGACTTGTGGGGAGAGGCTATCCTTATAGGCAACCGAATACTCAATAGAACCTTTAGGTTCTAAATAGATCTTCAAAAGGAAAATGAAAGTTGATGGTGCCATTGACAAATACAAGGAAAATCTTGTTGTAAAAGGCTTTAAACAAAAGAAAGGTCTTGATTACTTTAATACATAATTGCCAATAATGAGGAAAACATCAATTCGGTTGTTAATTGCCTTGGCGGTAGTATATGTTCTTGAAATCCATCAAATAGATGTGAAAATCGCATTCCTAAATGGAGAATTGGAGGAAGAAATTTACATGGAACATCCCAACGATTTTGTGGTTCTAGGAAAAGAAAATAAGGTGTGTAAACTTGTTAAGTTACTTTATAGACTAAAACAAGCACCTAAACAATGGCATGTGAAGTTTGACCAAACTATGTAGGCAAACAAATTCAAGATTAATGAATGTGATAAATGTGTTTACATTAAAAACACTCGAAGTCACCAAGTCATTGTTTGTTTGTATATGGATGATATGTTGATCATCAGAGACATTTCGGACATAAATGCTACGAAATGAATGCTTGAGAGCGAGTTTGATATGAAAGACCTTGGAGTTGCGGATGTGATCTTAAAAATAAGAATCCATAGAACTCCACAAGGGTTGGTATTGTCAAAGTCTCATTACATAGAAAAGGTACTTGACAAATTCAAGTATTTGGAATTTGGTATTGTCAAGACTCCATTGAACGTGAGCTTCGCACTTTAAAAGAATGAGGGTGAAAGTGACTCACAGTTGGAGTACGCAAGAGTATTGGGATGTTGTTGTTTTTGGATACACAAAATCTGTATTTTAGAAACACTAAACTTCAACACAAGTTCAAGATTTTTTAAGAACACTTTTGAAGTTTTCCAACACCTTCAACACAAGATCAAAATGACCTTTCAAAGAAGTGTGTTATTTTATATTTTCTAAGAAAAAATAGATGAAGCAGAATAAGTCAAGTCCTCTGAATTCACGGAGTGTCCTTAAGGAAATAATTCCCCTCAAGTACCTGAGGTTGCGGAATTTTCCTCCCAGGATAAAATGGATTCACAACCAGAATGTAGAAGTACCTCAAACTTTCTGATTTTCTTCGAACTTACTCAACGGGAGATGATCACACAGAGTTTTTAGAAGAAAAAGAATATTTTTCTTATGCAGAAATTTTTCATTGTAAACTTGTGGAAAAAATGCAAGTTTATATAGCCATAAAGTGCCCCTTTCAAAATGTGGCAATGGTTCATCCAAAAAGGTGTATCATTTAGAAGAGTCATGTTTGTTCATTCAAAATATTGTGTCTTTTTTTTAACAGACACAACTATCTGAACAGTCACTCCTTTTCCAAAATAATGTGTCTTTTTCTCAAAGGTTTGTGTCCCTCCATTTTCCATTCACACCAATTGAACCCAGTAGAGACTAATAATTGAAAAAAATCTCCTTAACTAAAAAAGATTAAAGTTTCGCATATACCATTTTATGTTTTAAAGGAGAACAGTTGCAGCCTTAAAAATACTTCATCGGTTTTAAATAGAGTGATTTATTTTGACTTGACATGAAGTTTAAGAAAATAAAAACAACTTTTGAATCTTATGACCTTAAATTAAAGTTATGTCAAATATACTAAAATGTCCTTTAATTTTATGATCCTAAACATGTCATATGAAAAGTCGAAATTAATTGTTGTCAAAAAAGGAAACAGATAATTCTTTTTTAAATGAGTTAAAAAAAAAGTAAGTCATTCTTTTTTAAATGAAGAGAATGACAATTACAAATTTAATAGATTAATAAAAAATAAAGACACATTTAAACTATTTTTAATGGAACACATTTTACCTATTTCTTTTGGAAGTTGACCTTTAAAAACATTTGCAACACGTGAGTTGTCTAGTGACCCATCAGATCATCACGAATTAGGAAAATCTCCGATATTCCAGAATGACCCGTCTTCTTTTTCCCTGCCTTATTGTTCGAGTGGTCACATTATCGATAGGGACGTACAAAAATCGAACCGATTAATAAATTAAATTGATAAAAATATTATTGGGTTAACGATTTCTTATTGGTTTTATAAAAAAAAATTGGGTAAATAGTTCGGTTTCAGTTTTTGCTTACTGGGTTATCGGTTAAACCAATAACCCAATAAGGATACACTAAATTATTGTTTTATCCCTATTTATGTTATATATATAAATCTCTGTCTCTGTCTCTGTCTCTCTCTTTATATATATATATATATATATATATATATATATGCTCTACTTATTGACAATTCAGTGATTCAAGAAGTATTAACCTATTCAAGACAACAAAGGCACAATATAAAACTTGGTTATTATCATATTGAAAAGCTTGAAGCATTTTGTAATGCCCCGCAAAATCCTCTTCCAGTCTGAAACGTAAAGCGTATTTGGTAAAGCGAAAATTCTAGTTAAAATATTTAAGAAATATCCTCCCAAGTATGAAATACTTTGAAATCATGTGAGAATCTATTTGAGCATGAATTAAGACCATAGAGGTCCCCTAACTCATGAACAAGTTGAAAACTTTCCTATCGTTCAAGTTTTAGTGACCGTCAAAATTTGGGTCAATTTCAATCAACAATAACTTGTTGTATATTAATAAACTAGGTATTTTCTAAATATAAAATGAAATATCTTTGAATTAGATTTCCAACGATACCAATTTCACCTAAATCCGATATCGGAACAAAGAGTTATGCCCATTTTACTCCAGCATGTCAAGCTGAAAACTGGTGACGATGGTTCTGATGGGCTATCACATTTCTCACGCCCTCTTTTATGACGTCGTCACATTATGACGACATTTATGACAACGTCATCAGCCCTGGGCAGAAAATTAAGAATTTGGACCCCTTTTGTGACAACCATTCGTGACGGCCTATCACGAACCTGACGGCCTGTCATGGATGGAGTCAAGTATATTTTTCCAGCAATTCAAGGGAGTTTTTGCAAGGGTGTTTTGGTTATTTCTCACCCTTTTTGAGCCTCTATAAATATGAGGAACCCTGATTTAAACCCTAATTCAATTATTTTCTTTTTCAACTCTCTCAAGAGAGTATAACAAGGGTTTCAATCAAGAACCCTAATCTTCCAAAAATCATCCATAAATCTTTAAGGTTTCTTCAAGAATCAAGTTCCTCATAGTGTGGGCTTTAAGAATTTATTTATTTCAAGTATGAATAAAGATTTAAGCACTAAAGTTCATCCAATTTCAAAGGTTAAGGTATGTAGATGTTGATTCTTGGGTCCCTTTCATCCAAGAAGCTCAAGAACCCTTTTTAAAACTAATTTTTTTTTTGTGTTTATGAGTTGTAAATGATTTGTATGAGTTGAAATGGATGTTTAATGTGTTATTGAGTTTTGATTTATGTTTTCCTACAAAATTTATGAGCTTTGACCCTAGTATGTAGAATTCATGTGATGTTTGTGATAGACCCTCTCGAAGTTGTTTTTCCATGTGATGTGTTCATGACTTTTGGGTGTAGAAAGGGTTGAATAAGTGAAGAACGTTCCCCATAGGTTTGATAAAGAGCTTAGGTGAAGCATAAGGGCCGCTATAGTATGTTGAATAGGAAACTCCAAATTGTGAGCTAGTCCATGCATGCCTAGTGTTTGATAAAATGACTTAGTGAGTGAAATATGCCAAGATAGAATGAAATCCCCAAGTAGGTGTAAAATCGGTCGTGTCTAGTGGTTGTTGAAAGACCCTAGGGAACAAAAAAACAAATCGAGATATGATGGTTGTAAATTCCTCGATTTTGTGCTCTTTGATATATGTTAAGCTTTTAATACATGTCAAGTGGTTAGCAAGTAAATAGTGATGTGTTAGTATGACGTTTCCCCCAAATCAAGTGATATCCAAACACATGTCAAGATCGATATAGGTATGAAATAGTTGAGGTAAAACCTTGTTGAAGGGAGTACAATCCAGTAGAATATTTCCCCTACGTTATTATATGATTATGATTCCAAGATGCTTAAAGTGACTCCTTGGCGACTGTGATGATGAATAGATGTTTGAGATCATTAAATATTTGAGGTGATGTCTAATGACTGTGGAAATGAACATATGGCATGATTCCTGAATTACTTGTGAAGATACTTGAATGATTGTGATGATGCATGAATGATTGTGATAATGAATAAATGATTATGCTTACTTATATGCTATCGAGTCCTGGGGGTATTTATTTCCAAAAATAGAGCTGTTGTCTAGAGCTCATATCAGTTTCTCGACAATTCCAATCGATCCATGATTCTCAGAACTCAGTGAACTATAGAACTTTGTATCCTCAAAAAAGTGTGAAGCTTAACAAAGCTCAATAATCTCAATTATCTCTGTAATCTCTATATCACTAGTAATCTAGCCTCAGACCTGTAATCAGCTCAGTTCTAATTGTATTCAAGTGATTCAATCCTAATCTCAGAAGTAATTTGAGTAATCTATTCAAGCTCTGTATCGTCAGTCAGATACCATGATTCGATATCTTTTCTGTCAGATACGGAACCAAGTGATCTCAGCATAACTCAGTCAGACCTTTTGAGTAATATGATCAGTATCAGATTCAGTTCAGCTATGCTCAGTTAAGAATTCAGTCTGAGTCTTTTAGTTGGGAGTAGAAACTAGTACCGAGCGAGCTCAAGGATGGGAACTTACCTACTAGTAGAGGGTGTGATTCTTAGATGCAATCTTTGTGCTCCAGAACTATATAGCCAGCGTAGGTTGATACATCACACCTATTAGTTGAGGGTGGATGAGAGACATTATGCTTGCTAGATGAGGGTAGATGAGGTGGCTTGACCTGCTAGATTAGGGCTCCACTGTTCTCGTTTAAGGACCTACTAAATGAGGGTCACATAGAGTTGTCTTTACCAGTGGCGCGGTAATGACACCCTTCCAACTGGGGCACAGGTTGGACCCCACCTATGGTAGGTTGGGGTGTGTCGGTTAAGTGACTACTTCCCACAGTTTCAGTTTCAGATTCAATCTCAGTTTCAGAATCAGTCTTTAGAAATCAGGACTGTCAGATACAGTCATCTATCATTGTGAGGAACTCAGATAGTTCTATTGATTTATGGGCCATCCCATCAGATAGACTTGGTCCTACATACAGTTATTTGATATTATATTTAGAGATATGCTGTCAGACAGGCTTGATCACAGTATCAGATTTCTATTAAGTATTCTTGTTGTCAAATTCAGATATAATCATATTTCTTATCATTGATAAAGCTTCCGAAATCATCTGTTAGTAAGGTTGATCTCTAATCCTGTCAGTCGAAAGCAGTAAGTCCAAGAATTAAGTCATTGATGTAAGCACATCTAGATCCTCAGTTATCAGTATCAGATGAGTCAATGATTCAGTATATCAGTGTCAGTAGTGAGTTCAGTCTGCAGTAAAGTGGTATGCAAGTTTCAGTATCTAGAGTCGCGATGATTGTGTTCTGTTCTGTGCATTAATATATGTGTTCTCATGGGGCATCTTCATGATTATTTAGTTTATATATTTTGCATGCATGAGCCCTTATATTAGCCTACCCCATCTACATACTCGGTACATTTTTGTACTGACGCATTTGCGCTATGGTGTTTTATTTGACACCACAGGTTCAGAGGCACAGGATCCAGTTTATTCTCAGTAGTTTGGTCCTAGTCAGCAGCAGTAGCAGTGAGTCCTTTTCTTTCGAGAACGAGTCTCAATTTACTACTAGTGTTTCAGACTTTGTTTATTTTTTGTTGACGAAGTTAGTTGGGGACATGTCCCATCAACTCCATAGTGGCTTTTCAGACGGATGTATTAGTATTGAGTTTTCAGTTTTGAGTATGTATAGATGTGTTGAACCTTATGGCAACTTTTCACATTTTTTCATATATTTTAGAGTATACAGGTACAGATATCAGTAAAGGGTTAGCTTGTGGTCCTTCGGGTTCATAAGCATCGTGTGACATCTCGGGATGAGATTTCGGGGCGTTACAAACTTGGTATCGGAGCCTAAGGTTCAAGAGTATCCTAAGGAGTCTAAAAAGCCGCATCTAGTAGAGTCTTGTACATGGGTGAGTAGCGCACCACATTTATATACAAAAGGCTACAGGATGTTCTTAGGAGTGGTTACTTTTATTTCAGTGATCATTTTGTGTGAGTGAGCATGAGCTCAAGTTGATCCTCAGTTTAATCCACTTCATTCTTTTATGCCTCCTCGTAGAGACTTTGTCCATAGGGTTGATTATCAGCCCCCTCAGCCAGTAGATCTTGAAAATGAAAGTGTGTCACATGCAGAGTTTTGGGAAGCTTTCCAAGTGCTAGCCCAGGCGGTGACTAATTGTAACGCCCCAAAAATGGGTCCCGAGACGTCACACGGTGCTTAGGGTCACAAGTGACCCCAAGCTAACCCTCCTACTGGCATAAATCATAAGCAACTAAATAAAATACAGAAATCTGAAAGAATAATGCAAAATATAAATCTTTTATGAATTTGCTCAATACAATATGAATTTACAAATTACAACTCTACTTTTTCCAACAAACTGAAACTGAATACATCAACTTCTACTGACTGTCTATGAAGCCTTATGAAGCCTCTACTAGTACTGACTATAGGTAGTTGGGTCATGACTCCTAACTATCCTAACTCAATACAATTAAATAAAGGAAATACGACATATTCTCGAACTGTAAAAATAACTAAAGCCCTTGAATCAAAGGACTCATCACCTATTGACTGGATACCACAAACTAACTGGATCTGAAGGTGCATACTATACCTTGTACCTATATTCCGAGAAAATGTAGCCCACATACGAATATGTGGGTCGGTACCATGGAAATGTACCGAGAATATGGGGGTCCAATGCATATATAACAGAATATCTTAATATCATCACAGTTTATAAAATCATGCATGCTGATATAAATGACTCACTTAGCTCAAATTAAATCATCAAAATCATGGATGAATAATACATGTAAAGTAAAACAAGTGAGTCATTACCATAAGTTCTCAATTCACTTTTCTCTCGGTTTCAAACTCGTAAAGTAATCAAGTCTTAAAACAGCTCTATTTAGAGCATACGTTTCAATCTTTCGAAAACAAGTAACTTTCTCAGAAATCATAGTTTTCAAACCATACACACTTATTTTAGATAGAGCAGAGACACACACACCCCATAGGAGTTTCTTATAACCGACATAAGCTTATCATGGAGTCCAACATTTTGTCCTCCTAAGGAAGAAACCCCACGTTGGGAAGGAGCGTCATACTCTTGCCAGGGAGTATAACCTCAACTCAGTGATCACAAACTCGGCCTTAGGCCTACAAAGCTCAAATCTTACGGTGGCACGTAGTTCTGGAGAAGTAGGGTACGCTCACCTACGCCTCCTGCTCGGTGCTAAATACTACTCCCGTACTCAAAGCTCAGTCTCATTAAGGAAATCCACCTCAAAATAATCTCAATGGCCTATAGTGAAGGCCAAATCATATTTCTCATAATTGAATCATAATAAATTGTGGATTCCTATTTTCAACTCAAAAATCATAATATAAATTTTAATTCAAATATGGGTGCATAATTTGAAAAAGGAAAACTCCAAATCATAATATCATAAAAATCCAATTTCAACCTTGACATAAATATAACGATTCCATCTTCCAAAATATCATCTCAAGTTCCATACTTGTTCAATATCAAAACAACAATCTTTGCTTTTGGGAAATACTTATAAAATCATGTCCAGGACTCGAGATCAAAATCTCCTTATAATTTCATCACATATATTTAAGACCCAAAATATAAAGATTTAATACATCAAAATCATATCTAAATTTCATACTCAACAATCATCTCGAAAATCTTCACTTATCTCAATTAAAATATTAGAAATAAATTCATGACATAAATATCATAATTTCAACAACTCAAAATTCATATCACAAATTTCATAAATTCATTCTCAATACTCATTTCAAATAAATTCAACAACATCAATTCTTAATAGGAAAATATAAATCAAAATATGTATATCTCAACTCAAATCATATCAAGATAAAATATAATGCCTTCAAATACTCAATTCATGGATGATTACATAAACTTAAAATAAGATAAAGTGGTATAAATTTCAACATAAAAATTTACGTAATCTTTATAAAAATCAAGTTTGGGGCACAAGAACGGAAGGATTATTCTTGTTCAACACCCACATACCTCAAATTTGAGATATTGGATGAACTTGCGATTTCAGAGCTCTATTTGTAAGATTGGTAGGTGCTCCTTGTAGCTCTCACAATGGGGATTCCGAATCTTGATTAAATTTTGAATTTCTAGGGTTGAGTTTTGATGGATCTTGATTTGTATATTGGGACTAGGGAGCGTTGTTCTTGGGAATTTTGCTGAATATGACCATAATATGGTCAATTGGAACATAAATCCCGTATTAATGGACTAATAAATCACAGAAAATGACCAAAATACCCCTCAAGAAATTAAAAATATCGCAGAAATTCTGCCAGTTGACAGCTTATAGGATGAAGTAAATTGGTCATAACTTTTTACTCAAATGTTGGATTTGGATGAAATGAGTGGCATTGGAAAGAAGACTCAAAGATCTTTCATTTGATATATTGTATGTCTCTCAATTCATTATATACAGGAAATTATGATCATTGGAAGTTGACCCTGAAATGCTAAAAACTGGGCAACAGGCTATGCGTTTTGCTACTGGTTTGAAATCCAAACGTGGCCTTATGCGTTCTACAAAATTTAGAAACTCACCCGATATGTACTATGAGTTGTCTGATCATAACTCAACTAGAAAATAGAAAAACGGATGTCTGGAAGGTCATGAATTAATTCTCCGAAGTTTGAAGGTTCAAAATAAACTAAGTGTTGAATACTTAGCTAAAGTTCTAAATGTTAGGCTCCTTGTGATTCGTTTTGAAAGCTCTAATGATGAGGGAACTTTGCGGGGTCTTACACTAATGTTCATGGTATCAGGCTGCAGTCCCACCTCAGCAAGATGGGAATTCTGCCGCAACCAGGATTAAAAGCTTCATGAAAATGAACTCGGCCGAATTCTTTGGGTCAGTAGTAGGTGAGGATCCGCGGTTGTTTCTTGAAGAGGTGAAGAAGATCACCCAGATTATGCATGTGTTAGAGAAGGAGAGTGTTGAGTTAGCATCTTATAGGTTGAAAGATATTACTCATGATTGAGTTGTGATGTGGGAGAAAAGTAGAGGGGTGAATGTTGCTCCCGTGACTTGGCTAGAGTTTCAAAGTGCCTTTCTAGATAGGTTTTTCCCGCTAGAAATGAGAGAAGCTAAGGTAGAAGAGTTTATGAATCTAAGGCAAGGCTTCATGACTGTGAAAGAGTATTGTCTTAAGTTTAACTAGTTAGCTAAGTATGCTTCCAACTTGACAGCTGACCCTAGAGCGGGTATGAGTAAGTTTTTGACTGGGGTATCAAGTGATGTATTGAAAGAGTGTAGAGATGCCATGATTAAAAGAGATATGGATCTTTCTAGGCTAATGATTCATGCGTAACAGATTGAGGCAGATAAGATAAAGGAGAGAGAGAGAGTGAGTAAGAGAACCAAGACAGGTAGTCGTGGTTTCTCACAATTAGGGTCTCAAGGTGGTAGTAGTTCTCAGTATGGTCAGAGATTTTAGTTCCAACTCCATCTTCAGCTAGTGTACTCGTACCTATGTTTTGAGGTGTCAGATTTGAAAGAGCGCCAAGTTCCAAAGCCCAGAGTAGTACTAGTGGTATTCGTACTTACCCGTTGTGTGAAGAATGTGGTAAGAATCATAAGGGTGTATGTAGAGCCAGTAGTGATGTGTGCTTTAGATATGGAGAGATCGGTCACAAAGTTTGAGACTATTCTAAGCCAGGTCCTCGAAGTCAGAATAGTCTTTCTTCAGCTCATAATAGATTGTATGCACTTCAGGCCACCCTTGATCGGGAAAGATACCTTGAAATTGACCCGGGTATGTTATGAGCCCTTCATTTTTATGTTATGAATTGATAGATTATTTTCTCTCATTTTGAGATTATATGTTAGCATGAGTCATGCATAAGTTTCAGATCTTGATCGGTCAATTATGACCCAGTCTGTAGGTGCCCCGTGCACCGCTCCAGTATTTTAGCGAAGTGTGTTTAGAGGGACATAGAGTCCCAAGGGGGAGATACCCCATGGTATTATGATGTTGCATTCCATTAGATTCATCTCGATGCATGTTCAAATTTTCCTTATAAAGTTAGCATCAATCATTGTTGCATTGTCACGTCGTGCTTTCAAAAGTCAGCTTAGCCGGACATTCATGCATTAGATATGCACATTCAGTAGAAAAAGTTCATCTTGTCAGTGTGTGTTCAGTTATGTATTCATGATATCATCCCAGTTATAAGTCCATTCATCAGATATGCATGTGTATTATGAGAATTCATCTATGAGTATCATCAGTCGAGTATTCCATGCATCATATATGCATACCTACTGTGAGAACTCTATATGTCAGTCATTCCAGTTGTGTAGTCCTGATCTGAGATGTTTCTATTTCTTGAGTAAGTTTTTTTGATTCGTATTCTCAGTCTATCAAACGACATTCGAGGATGAATGTTCTCAAGGGGGAGATAATGTAATGCCCCGCAAAATCCTCTTCTAATCTGAACTTTAGAGCGTATTTGGTAAAGCGAAAATCCAAGTCAAATATTTAAGAAATATCCTCCCAAGTATGAGATACTTTTAAATCGTGTGGGAATCTATTTGAGCATAAATTAAGATCAATTTGGGTCAACTTCAATCAACCATAACTAGTTGTCTATTAAGAACTGAGTGGTTTTCTATATATCAAATGAATGATCTTTGAATTATCTTTCCAACAATACCAATTTTTCCTAAATCCGATATCGGAGTAAAGAGTTATGCCCATTTTACTCCAGCATGTCAAGCTGAAAAACGGTGACGACGTTTCTGATGGGCTATCACATTTCTAACGCCCTTTTTGACGACATTTTTGAAGACGTCGCCAGCCCTGGGAAGAAAATCAAGAATTTAGATCCCTTTAGTGACGACCATTCGTGACGGCCTATCACGAACCTGACGGCCTGTCACGGATGGCGTCAAGTATAATTTTCCAGCAATTCAAGGGAGTTTTTGCAAGAGTATTTTGATCATTTTCCACCCTTTTTGAGCCTCTATAAATATGAGGATCCCTCATTCAAACCCTAATTCAATCATTTTCTTTTTCAACTCTCTCAAGAGAATATAACTAGGATTTCAATCAAGAACCCTAATCTTCCAAAAATCATCCATAAATCTTCAAGGTTTCTTCAAGAATCAAGTTCCTCATAGTGCGGGCTTCAAGAATTTATTTATCTCAAGTGTGGATAAAGATTCAAGCACTAAAGTTCATCCAATTTCAAAGGTTAAGGTATGTACATGTTGATTCTTAGGTCCCTTTCATCCAAGAAGCTCAAGAACCCTTTTTAAAACAAAAATTTTTTTGTGTTTATGAGTTGTAAATGATTTGTATGAGTTGAAATGGATGTTTAATGTGTTGTTGAGTTTTGATTTATGTTTTCCTACAAAATTTATGAGCTTTGATCCTAGTATGTGGAATTCATGTGATGTTTGTGATAGACCCTCTTGAAGTTGTTTTTTCATGTGATGTGTTCATGACTTTTGGGTGTAGAAAGGGTTGAATAAGTGAAGAACGTTCCCCATAGGTTTGATAAAGAGCTTAGGAGAAGCATAAGGGCCGCTATAGTATGTTGAATAGGAAAATCCAAATTGTGAGCTAGTCCATGCATGCCTAGTGTTTGATAAAATGCCTTAGTGAGTGAAATATGCCAAGATAGCATGAAATTCCCAAGCAGGTGTAAAATCGGTCGTGTCTAGTGGTTGTTGAAAGATCTTAGGGAACAAAGGAACAAGTCGAGATATGATGGTTGTAAATTCCCTGATTTTGTGCTCTTTGATATATGCTAAGATTTTAATACATGTCAAGTGGTTAGCAAGTAAATAATGACGTGTTAGTATGACGTTTTTCCTAAATCAAGTGATATCCAAACACATATCAAGATTGATATTGGTATGAAATAGTTGAGGTAAAACCTTGTTGAAGGGAGTACAATCTAGTAGTATGTCTCCCCTACGTTATTATGTGATTATGATTCTGAGATGCTTAAAGTGACTCCTTGGTGACTGTGATGATGAATAGACGTTTGAGATCCTTAAATATTGGAGGTGATGTTTAATGACTGTGGAAATGAATATATGACATGATTCTTGAATTACTTGTGAAGATACTTGAATGATTGTGATGATGCATGAATGTTTGTGATGATGAATGAATGATGATGCTTACTTTTATGCTATCGAGTCTTGGGATAATTTATACTCGAAAATAGAGCTGTTGTCTAGAGTCCGTGTTAGTTTCTCGATAATTCCAATCGAGCCATGATTCTCAGAACTCAGTGAACTATAGAACTTTATATCCTCAGACAAGTGCGAAGCTTAATAAAGCTCAATAATCTAAGTTATCTCTGTAATCTCTATATCACTAGTAATCTAGCCTCAAACCTGTAATCAGCTCAGTTCTAATAGTATTCAAGTGATTCAATCCTAATCTCAGAAGTAATTCGAGTAATCTATTCAAGCTCTGTATCGTCAGTCAGATACCATAATTCGATATCTTTTCTATCAGATACGGAACCAAGTGATCTCAGCATAACTCAGTCAGACATTTTGAGTAATATGATCAGTATCAGATTTAATTCAGTTGTGCTCAGTTAAGAATTCAGTCTAAGTCTTTCAGTTGGGAGTAGAAACTAGCACCGAGTGAGCTCAAGGATGGGAACTCACCTACTAGTAGAGGGTGTGATTCTTAGATGCAATCTTTGTACTCCAGAACTATGTATCCAGCGTAGGTTGAGACATCACACTTATTAGTTGAGGGTGGATGAGAGATATCATACCTGCTAGATAAGGGTAGATGAGGTGGCTTGACCTGCTAGATGAGGGCTCCATCATTCTCGTTTGAGGACTTGTTAGATGAGGGTCACATAGAGTTGTCTTTACCAGTGGCATGGTAATGACACCCTTTCAACTGGGGCACAAGTTGGACCCCACCTATGGTAGGTCGGGGCATGTCGGTTAAGTGACTACTTCCTATAATTTCAGTTTCAGATTCAATCTCAGTTTCAGAATCAGTCTTTAGAAATCAGGACTGTCAGATTCAGTCATCTATCATTGTGAGGAACTCAGATAGTTCCATTGATTTATGGGCTATCCCATCAGATAGACTTGGTCTCACATACAGTTATTTGATATTATATTCAGAGATATGCTGTCAGACAGGCTTGATCACATTATCAGATTTCTATTAAGTATTCTTGTTGTCAAATTCAGATATAATCATATTTCTTATTATTGATAAAGCTTCCGAAATCATCTGTTAGAAAGGCTGATCTCTAATCCTATCATTCGAAAGCAGTAAGTCCAAGAATTTAGTCATTGATGTAAGCACATCTAGTTCCTCAGTTATCAGTATCATATGAGTCAATGATTCAGTATCTCAGTGTCAGTAGTGAGTTCAGTCTGCAGTAAAGTGGTATGCGAGTTTCAGTATCTAGAGTCACGATAATTGTGCTCTGTTCTGTGCATTCATGTATGTGTTCTCATACGGTATCTTCATGATTATTCAGTTTAGATATTGTGCATGCATGAGCCCTTGTATTATCCTACCCCGTCTACCTACTTGGTACATTTTTGTACTGACGCATTTGCGCTATGGTGTTTTATTTGACACCATAGGTTCTGAGGCATAGGATCCAGTTTATCCTCAGTAGTTTGTTCTAGTTTGGTCCTAGTCAGCAGCAGTAGCAGTGAGTCCTCTTCTTTCGAGGACGAGTCTCAATTTACTACTATTGTTTCAGACTTTGTTTATTTTCTGTTGACGGAGTTAGTTGGGGACATATCCCATCAACTCCACAGGTCAGACAGTTAGAGTCATTTCAGATGGATGTATTAGTATTCAGTTTTCAGTTTTGAGTATGTATAGATGTGTTGAACCTTATGGCAAGTTTTTGTATTTTTTCCAGATATTGTGCAGTGTACAGGTACAGATATCAGTAAAGGGTTAACTTGGTCCTTCGGGGTCATAAGCATCGTGTGACATCTCGGGATGAGATCTCGGGGCGTTACACCTTTATAGCTTCCAACAATTAGGATTCAATTTTTTCCGAACTAACATTCAGTTCAAGTTTGAAGATTCTTGTAAACTAAAATGCATTATGTAGGATTTTGGCGGTAACTAAGATTTCATTTTTTTATGTTAGTTGTTACTATTTCTATTCTATAAGTATTTTCTTATTGGTTAAACTTAAAATCGAATCGTTAAGGACCAAAAACCGATAAACCGAAACCGATAACAAAATATCTTATTGGTTGGTTATTGGTTTTTCATATTTAAAAATTGAAAACCGACAAATCAAATCAATAATACATAAAACCGAATCGAACCGACCGATGCACACCCCTAATAATCGACTACACCAAGGGGACATTTTCTAACTTGCTTGTAGAGGTGAATTATGCAAGCATTAAATATTATATGAATAATAATCATATTCGGTAATTCATTAAACAGAAAAGGCTCAAAAATGCCCTTCATTAGATTTTTGGTTCAAAAATACCGTCCCGTTAAATATTTAGCTCAAAAATACCCCTCCCTCTAATGGAATTCAAAAAAGGATAAAAAAATACCCCTGAACTATCTAAAATGGGTCAAAAATACCCCTCTGTTAAATATTTGGCTCAAAAATACCCCTCCCTTAATAAAATTAAATTATTTCGATTATTTCGTTAATTTATATAAAGTTCATCATTTAATTTATATTTGGTTAATTTCTTTAAGTGAAAATTCATTTTTTGTTGATTTCGTTAATTTATATTTCGTTAATTTCTTTAAAGATTAAAAAGATGTAAAGTGAAAATACCTTTTTAGAATAAATGTATGTTTATTTTTCAAATCAAATTCAACCAATTTATATCATAATTCAAATACTTTTTTTCAATATCTTATTTTTAAAATTAAAAAAATATTTTTATGTAAAAAAATAAAAGTGTAGAGTTAAAAAGTTAAAGTTAGGGTTTAATTCAATCGAAATAATTTAATTTCGTTAAGGGGAAGGGTATTTTTGAGCCAAATATTTAACAGAGGGGTATTTTTGACCCATTTCAGATAGTTCAGGGGTATTTTTGATCCTTTTCCGAATTCCGTTAGAGGAAGGGATATTTTTGAGCCAAATATTTAACGGAGGGGCATTTTTGAGCCAAAAATCTAACGGGGGGCATTTTTAAGCTATTTCAGATAGTTCAGGGATATTTTTAAGCCTTTTTCGTTGATTAAAAGATAAGTTATTAATGTATCAAATTTTTTCAATTTATAAATTCGCATAACTATATTTGTATTACTAATAAATACATACATAACTCTAACCCTCCAAAACTATCCGAAGTTGCTCTAACTGGAGTAACTCCACTTGAAAATTATACACTTTTTAAATGGGTGACAAAGCAGTAAACTCATATCCCCTACAACTTGTGCTTCAGTGGAGGTTGGGCTAGTCTTCCCCTTTCAATTTTGCTTCTCTAAACAAGATGAAGATGTAGAACTAATTGATTTGACTCGCAAGTTCTCCATTAAATTAATCTCGATTCTTATTTTTAGTTATATTTGCTTTTCAAGGAAAGCTTTTGTATGATGGTAAGAATGTAATTAAATCATATAGTAGTTTGTGAGTTCAAATCATAAGAATGATTCAAATAGAACACAAAGTAAAGTTGCATATAATTCTCATCGAGTTCCCTTATTTGTCTGTGCGTATTTTGTAAGAGAAGTCTTCCCTTCTCCTTAGATCAAATTTTGAGGAAAAACTCTCCACAAATATTTTAACTTTGATTTTTTTTTTTCCATCGTAATATCTATATATATATAAAAGCAAAACTAAAAGTAAGACAAGAAGCCACGTGACAAGATATTAAAAAGCCACGTGACAATTTTTAGGATATAACTTAATAATGTTGTAATAATAATGTATTAAAAAAATTTAAATATTTGAATTTGAAAATATATTATTCTTTATTTGAAAAAAAGATTTCATTAGCTTAAAAATATAAATTCATGGTTACAGAGTTTTGAATGAACTTTTACTCTATCATGTTTATCTCTTTAAAAATTCAAATAAATATTATTTATATATATATTATAAAGTAGAGGACGAAGCACCATAATTAGCCACGTTGTGAGCTATTAAGAAGCCGCGTGACAATTTTTAGGACAAAGTTAATAATGATGTAATAAAAATTTTGAATTATTTGAATTTTAAAATACATTATCCTTTATTTTAAAAAAAAAATCATTAGCTTAAAAATATAAACTTATTGTTGAAGGGTTCTAAATGAGCTTTTACTCTTTCATAAATTTATTTCTTTTAAAATTTAAATGTTATAAAATGTGTCTGGATATTATTATTTAAATATTAAATAAAATATAAAAAATATATTAATAATAATAGTAATAATAATAATAATATGCCATAGTCGGAAAACCGAACCAAAGCACCAACCTAAATAGAAAAGAATCTTAAATAGTTTAATGACTATATGGGCTCTTTGCTCTTTTACCCAAACATGGGGTCTGTCAGAGATTTAATACCCTTATGTTAAACCTATTTGTCTAGAAGTTCTAATTGTGCAGAATTCACCCTTTTCTTAATAGCACAATGGGCTAGAGAGGCACAACTTGCTAGACGAAGTCACAGAGACAAGGCTAACATAAGTGTATTGAATTCGACTGTACCTCCATTTTGAAACTAAGTCAAGAAATTAGAAAGATTCTTTTATATTTTGATAGAGTCTGGATCTTTTATAGTTAACATGTCAGCGAAGTTAGATCTTCATCATAGATAAAAGAAACCTTTCAGCCGGACATAGTCACGGCTGGGTTAGGGTAGAAGTTTAATTAAATGAACACAAGTAAGAAAGAGATAAGTACCTGAATAGTCGGGAACCAGACTGAAATAGTAGTAAACAGTAGCTTCTTATTTTATTTAATTCTTAAATATGTTACAAAGAGAGAGAGAGAGTTTTTTGGAAAACAAAAGGAGAGAACTTCTGAACTCCTGCCTCTTCACAAGAATGAGGCGTCTATAAATAATAAAAAAGGAAATCTTGCACAGTAATAGATGGGTCCCTGTGCACAGTGATTTTACTATTACAAAAGGAAAAATTAGAGGGGTCTTTATCAAACAGTCATATCTTGTCTTTTCCTTTCCATTTCTTAATAAATGCTTCAGCCTTTTCAATTTCTTCCTCTTCTATCAGAATTTTTGGAGGTTGTGAATCTGTAATATCTTCAGTATTTGCTTCGGTGCTATTCATTGAGATATCGGTGCTATTCATTGAGATGTCTGAATTTTGCTCAACAGTTTGCAGTAATTTATCTCTGACTTCTGATAAATATTCTTCTATTATTTGCATTTTATTCCCTTCATGTGCAAATAACCTCCTAGAAACATAGTTAAGACTTTTTTCTTCAACCAAAATGAATTTTTTGGGAGTTTTTTCATATTCAGCAATTTTCTTGATTATTTCCTCCCTTTGATCATGACCATAGGTGAGTTTAGTCTCTGGATCTTTTTGAAGCAATTTGTCCCAGAAATTGCAATAGAATATTCGGTATAAGGCAGGAATTTGTTGAATTTCATAGCCTATTTCTACGGACCATCGATGGATCCAAGGGATAGAGAATTCTATGTAGAAATACATCTGATCAATGGCATCGATTTTACAAATATGATCTGAAAGATATAATTCTGTTAAGAAAGGGGAGGATTTTTTCCATGAATAGTATAGAGAAGAATATTCTGGAGGTAATATTTTGATTGTAGGTCCATGTTAAGTCCACCATTGAATAAACCAATTTGGAATAGGCTTTTCAAATACTTTAGCACAAATTTTTATAAAGCAGTGTGTTTGTGCTTATAATAATTATAATATAATACTTGAGAAAGGCTTTAATATAATCCTAGTAGGTGAAATTGACAAGTGTTTATCCCATTGGCCCCATTGGCATAGATCGTTGAGTCATTGATGAAATACCCCATTCTTCAATAGGAATAAGTTTTCTAATTACCATTTTGGAGTATCCATGTACTCCAGGGGTAGTTTCTCCGAGGGGGTTGTGATCAAAGGTTGCACTAAATGTTTGCACTAATATGTGTTCATAATAAGTACGGGTTTTGTATGATTCACCAGTAAAATATACATTGGCAGTAAGATAATTTTTAGTATTCGCTATGCTTCTTCAGAATTTTATTGTCCAGGAATATGCTGATTTTCAATATATAATATAAGTTCTCTAGCATCCAATTTTTCATATGAAGGCTTATCTTCAAAATTTTCTTGAACTATGGACGCAAAAGAATCTGCAGTTTTTTGTTGATCTGATAGATAAGATTGCAGTTGTTTATATAACGGATGATTTTCAGGAATATCTTCTAGATGTACAGAAGAGACAATATTCAGAGTTTTGGATGATGATTATTCATCTTGAGAAATTTTTGAATTAATTAAAGTTCTATTTCCTCGTTGTAATATAGGAAAATTAAAACTTGCAGAGCTATATGCAGAATTTCTTCGATCAAAAAATGAAGGGTTTGTTCGTCCTCCTTGATATGAAGAGTTTTGACTCTTTCCACCCTGTCCTCTTCCTTTGGCTATTTGCCAAGGAGGATTCATACTGCATCAATAATCAGGAATTTGATCAGCATACCATGACATATATTCAGAGAGATCTTCATAAAGTGTGTCCTTTGTGATAAGATCATCAATGACTTTCCGAAGTATGAGCATGTGTAAATCCATATTTAGAGGAACTGTTTTTATAAAGGTGATTAGAAACTTTTCAGAGAAGAAGTGTAGAAAGAACTTCATTATATCTGTAAACATTAATCACTTAAGTCAATATCAAACCAATAAATTTCATTTTCAAGGAATTCGTTGTGGTTAAGGAATAAATCTTCTTCTATTAGGCTACGAATTAGATTTTCTAAAATAAGAAAATGAATATTTTCGTTTAAAGAATTGCATTTGATAATAGTAATTATAGTTTTCTCAGGGAGGAAGTATGTGTAAAAGCTCATGTTAGATATTCGCGAGATAGAAAATCAGGCAGAGAATTTTCACTACCCTTCTTATATTGTATTTCATAATCAAAAGGGGCTAATTGAGCTTGTCATCTTGCAAATATCAATTTAGAGGCATCATGTTTAAAGTCTTTGTTAAACATAAATTTAACAGATTGAGCATCAGTCCTAATTATAAATCTTTGATTATACAAATCATCTTGAAATTTTAAAAGACACTTTATAATAGCTAACATTTCATGGGATACTGTGGCGTATTTTTTCTGACTTTCAGTCCATTTACCAGAGTAAAATCGAATCAAACATTCTGTTTTTGTATGAAGCATCAGTTTCGACGATTTTTAACCAGTTAGGGTTTGCAAAGGATGTACAAGGAAGAGTTTGAACTCAGTTTTTAATTAATTTTACTAAATCAGTGTGGACTTGAGTCCAAGGAGTTTTGTGATCCTTTTTTAGTCTATCATATAAAGGAGCTAAATCTCTAGACAGATTTTCATAAAAAGGAGAAATATAGTTAAGACTACCGAGGAACCGTTGAAGTTATTTTTTATCAGTAATAATATCAGGGAATTTTTTAGCAAATTCTAGAACTCGTTGTATAGGCTCAATAGAACCTTGAGAAATATTATGTCCTAAAAATCTAATATTTGTATAGAATAAACTTATCTTTGGTTTGGAGATGACTAAGCCATTTTGAATAATTATTTGTTTAAACGTATGCAAATGTTTAAAATGAGATTCAAGGGTTTTTGAGAATACTAAAATATCATCAATATAAACAATGATAAAGTCCATATAGGGATTAAAAATTTCATTCATAATTTTTTAAAATTCAGAAGGAGCATTCTTTAAACCGAATGGCATAACATTCCATTCATACTGCCCAAAAGGGACATTAAAAGCAGTTCTATAAATATGTTCTTTATCAATTTGAATTTGCCAATACCCAGATTTTAAATCAAATTTAGAGAATATATTAGCATCATATAATCTGGAAAGTAAGTCCTTTTTATTCGGTATAGGATATCGAATCCATTTTAAAACTTTATTCAGAGGTTTATAGTTTATAACTAATCGAGGTACTCCTCGTTCTTTTTCAGCAGCATTATTGACATAAAAAGCAGTACAAGACCAAGGAGATTTTGAGGATTTTATAAGACCCTTTTGTAGAAGACTATCAATTTCTGTCTTACAGAATTCTACTAACTCTGTATTCATTTGACAGGGTCGAGATTTTGTTGGAATGTTTTCTTCACTGAAGTCATTTTCATAAGGAAGAGAAACAATATGTTTCTTTCGGTTCCAGAAAGCATTTGGATGATCCGCACAAATATCAAGAATCAATTGATTAAAAATTATTTTTATTTTTTCTTGGTCTTTCACTGATTTTAAAGTATTAAAAATATTAATACTCATTAGTTCTAATTGTAAGAAATTAATTTGCTTTTGTTTCATACTGATAAGGGCATTTATATCCCTTGTTATAGGATTAGTAATAAAAGGATAAGAGATTTGTTTATTCTTATAAGTAGCCTTAAAACCATTTACATCAATATGTGTATAAGGATAAATAGCATTTATAAAAGGTGTTCCTAAGATAATAGGAGGATATAACTAATTTTTTACTAAAAAGAAGAAATGTGGAATGCAGACTTTATCTCGACATATATGAGTATTTGGTAACTTATAGTTGATATCAAGAATATGACCAGATGCAGACTTGACTATGTGAGTAGTTTTTTCAAAATATCTGATTGGAATTAGTCCTTCTTGAATACAACTAACATCAACACCAGTGTCAATCATAGCAATATTAGTGATAGAAAATTCCTTATTTATCAGAATAGTGCAATTTATATACCATTTATGAGCAGTAACTATTTGCATCATCCCCAAGAAATAATCCCTTTTTAAATCTTCTGTTGGACTAAGTTTATCAATTTCAGAATTTTCAGAGTATTTCAAATCCTTTTCTTTTCCTTTTGAAGCAATAGAAGTTTCAGGGATGTCAATAATTATTTTTTAATTGTTCAACTTCGATTTTTAAATTATTAAAGGTAGTATCTCTACCTGGAGTTTGACTCAACGCAAGACGTCGATTAACTTCGGCTAAGGAATATGACATGTGATAATTATCATAAGAGTTATCTTTAGAAATACTAGTATTAGCAGAAGTTTTTTGAGTAGCAAAATTAATAATTTTTTCACGAAGTTTTTCATCAGTAACTTCTTTCAATAATTCAAGGATATTATCAGCAGTAAGAGTTTGAACATTTAAATCAAGATCTTCGAATTGTGCTTGAAGTTTATACATCATTTCATCATAATTACAAATATCATTATCACAATCATTACATTTATCAACCTGATTGAGTTCACTATCAGAATTAGGTAATTCAAAATCATTTTCAGATGTAGAATCAGATTCGGAATCAGAGGTACATAATAAATTATAAACTTGGTCATGAACTTCTTCAGAAAGTCCTAAGGACTTGAGTTTTTGTAATTTGCAGTTTGGAGCTATATAACCATATTGGTTGCACTTATAGCACTTAATTTTGGCTAACTCTCTTTTTGATCTATTTTTCGTGAATCTGGTAGACTTACGAAAGGATTTTCTAGTTTCACGTTCTTCTTTGGTTCTATGCCTAGAATGTTTATTTCTATAGGATTTATCAGGCTTGGAATATCTTTGGGTTTTTCTTGCTAAGGGTTTATCCATACCAAATTGTTCACAAAAATCTCCTAATTGGGACTTTTCTCTAAGTTTGTCGAGCTTAATCTGTCTGGCTAATTTTAACTCGTTGCAAAGGGCTAAGCCTTCTTGAGTACAAGCTACAATAAACTGACCATAAGTTTTTTCTGAATACTGGACTTCGCCATAAGATCCTCTAAGTGATTTTCTAACTCTTTATATTATATTATATTTATTATATTATATCATAATATATTAGATTAAATGTTAAATGAGATAGTAGAAGTACTGATAGTATTTTCATACAATTGTATTACGTAGTAATAGTAGAAGTATTGGTAGCATTTAACCAACCAAAAAAAAAGTAGTAATTGTAGTTATAATAACAATAATAATAATTTAAAAAATAGTAATGATAATATTAAAAATATTTGAATTGATTTCAAAATTTTCTCTTAATTCAAATTTATAAGATAAACACACATTGTATTTGAATAACTAAGGATAAGAAAGAAATTGAGATGATATGTTAATTTAAATGCAAGTAGAGTTTGAACTGAAATAAAATTCTAACTTCTTCACCTGTCATATATATACTACTATATATCACAGTGATAAATAATGTTAAGCTTTTACTTTTGGAGGTATTATTCATTAGTTTTTTAGTGAATTTGTCTTCTGTATTTTTCATATTCTTCATTTTTTTTATTATATTTTTTATTTAACAGTTTTATTTTTTAAATGCAAAAAGGTTATAGTATTTTCATCTTTATCTTCCTTCGTTAATGCTTAAGGGTGTTAGTATCTTTTTTTTTTTTTTTATGATTCAATTTAATAAGTAAATTATCGTTATCCTTCTTCTTTTTCACTATAATTCCTAATATGTATATCATGTTTGACAATTTCTTTATCTACATGCACATATTGAGTTTTTTTTGTGACTTTGTTTTAGAATAGATTATTGAATATTTATTCATAATCTTTGTGCATTTTTTGTTATTATTTTTAATGTTGTATGTTTAGATATTTTATTTCATTTCGATGAATCAACTAATTTAATATGTTATTGCTTTAAATGATTTATTTGAAGGTATAAAGCATGCTTGAACTCAAGCAAGTAATGCTTGATTTTTTTTCTTCAAGAATTTAGCTTTTTAAATGCTACTTTTTTATTATCATTCTTATATTAGTATGTTATTAAAATATATAAGTGTTCATTTGATCTTATGTGTTTTTATTTTTTATTCAATGGTGATCTATTCATTTAATTTATGAGAAACTTATAATAAATTTTGAATCAAAATTACAAATTGAAGTTAGTTTAAAAGTAAAATGCATTATGCTCCCTTCTCCGATTTAATCTCCTGATTCATTGTCAATTCACACAAAATTTGCATGTCATATGTTTTATTTGAATCGATCTCAAAAATTCTACGTTTACAATTAATCGATGTTTTTTTTTTTTTGTGCAGGAGGATTGTAGCAAGATCTCTATAATTTTTGT
>NC_061121.1:200174854-200240924 GCF_002878395.1 Capsicum annuum
AAGATCTCTATAATTTTTGTAAAAATCACTTTATTTCAAAAATATAACTAATTTTACGTGTGATTTTTACACATGAATTTTTTTTTTAAGAAAAAATAATCAATTTTAAAACCAAAATTGTATTTGAAATTTGAATTTAAGTTCAAAAATATATAATTAAGAAAATTTTAAAACTTTTACTAATTTAAATAAACTCACGTAATTTGTTATGCATAACAAAACTAAATTTGAAATTTTCATTTATCTTGGAGTCTTCTCCTAATCTATATATTACTTATTTGTTATGAATAACGACACTTATCTATTTTAACTTTTGTATTTTGAGATTAGAGACAAGAAAATTTAACTACTAATGAGTGTAACACACACAAAAAAATTAATTTAAAGTCGAATTAGAGAAAAACAAAGTAATAAAAATATAATACGAAAAAAATCACATTGAGAAATAGGCCAGAGGATTTGAATTAATTAAACAATTAAAAAATTGTAGAGAATTAATTAAGTAATTAAAAATAGTAGAAAAATATGTACACTACGGATAGGCAGAAAGAACTTGAATTAATTTTGAGAATATAGTGAAATAATTAGATATATTGGGTATGTTGTTATTGTTCCCAATGAAGTAATTAGATAATAGATATGTTGCTATCGATAAATTTTAAATAAAAGAGATGGAGAATGAATTAAAGTTTAAAAGTTAAAACAACTAATATTAAGAATTTGAAATCATTAAATTGTAAATAATACATTAAAAAAATATAAATATTTTTTTTTTTTTTTCACAATTACATGATTTCTTTTTCTCATATAGATTTGGATAGAAGGGTGGGGTGGTGGGGGTGGAAGATATTTTAAATTGAAAATAATATTTAGAAAATATGAAACATATATCTTTTTTTTTTTTTTCTAAAAAAGTTACATGATTATTTTTTTGTATAGATTTAGTTAGAGATAGGGCATTGATGAAGGGAGGTTTAATCCTTTTTTAAAAATAAATTGAGAGGGGAGGGAGGGAGTGTGGAGATGGAGACAGGAGATGGGGGCGGGAAGGGGGTAGAGTTTATTTTTTTCTCATATCATTGAGAAATAATGTGATAATTGAATTTTTGTAAGATAATATGATCTAGCATGCTCGAAAAAGATATTTCAATATAAAATAATTAAAATGCACGTGGATACATACACTAGTTACTTACTAATAAGAGGGAATGGGAAGGAGAAACAGATAAGTCTCCGTCAACATGCCTACGTAAATTAATAATATTTAATAAAAAAATAAAATAGATATTTATGATCCTACTTCATAAGCTGCTTCCTCCGTGATTTTATTAGATATCTCTAATTAATTAGTATAAGTTATTTATGTAGTAAAAAATTAATAATATTTAATAAAAAAAAAGTAAAATAGATATTTACCACATGTCTGATTCAGCTATTTCACCCAAGTAATTTTGTATAGTAATTTTGTTATATTTCTACTTCGCTGCTTCAATCGTAACTTTACTATATCACACATAATTAATTATTTATGGTCATCTAAACATTTAAAACTTACATAAAAAGTATTATAAATTACAACAGTTAACAACTTAAAATGTCTAAAACAAATAATTTTGTATAATTTAAAAAAATATTATAAATCATAATAATTAAAATTAATTTTTTTAAAAATATTTGTTGGGCCCATGCCTTGCACGGCTACTTGTAACTAGTTTATGTACAAAAGGAAAAGCAAAAATTGATTTCTCGCGAAATAATCCTTAGAATAACAAGCTAAAGAGTCCCACTTTTCATCCACTACAAGAGAGAACTATGCTATTCTTACAGGAAATTTAATGTTGCGGAGGTTAACAGGCTAATATTAGTTTTGCACCAAAGGACCAGAATAGCGAAGACACCTACCAAAAGAAAAGAGGGCAAAGAAGAAGTGAAAGGGGGAGTCTGCGATCACAGATAGAAAGAGAAAAGCCATGATAGATGCACCAACACTTCACAGACACAAGATAGCAACTCATGCTGTGGAAGTTGGTAACAGAGCTTCCAAGAAACAAGCCACAACTGTATTTCGCAAATGTTGACACAAAATGAGGTAGATAAAAGAAAATGGAAGACAGTGAATTTCTTTAGGGAGATTCAGTAACTATTACTATACAGACAAGCTCAACTGAACACGGCAAGAGTTAACAACTGCACTGTACAACAGGATCATCGATGCTTGGCCGCATGATTTTACATACAAAATACCTAAAAAGGTAAGTGACACCAGAAAGATCAAGCTCACCACTTCTAGAAACTTCTTTCAGAGGGAGACCAGAAGAGAGTCAATGATTGAGCTCACCAACCCATCAATGTTCTTCTGACTTAGTCTACTATCTGATTTCTACCAACCATAGATGACATGTCAAATCTACAATCTTCATCTAAAAGGAATCTGTAAAACTCCCACTCACAATCACTTGTACATAGCCTTCCGATTTCTGCCTGCAAAAGAAATTAAAGGTGACCCACCATGAGCAAAAGAATTAAGTAATATAGTGAACCATCTGGAGCTATAAAATTAAAAACATGAGCATGTTCACGAGGTCCAAATGGGGAGTTTAGTTGCTTAAAGCGACAATGTCTCTATTCGATTTTCTTAAGAACCTTGTCCATAAAGTAAAGTTGAAATATGAAAGCAATTCGTCACTTGAAACGTTCCTTCATGCCCAGATACTTACCGAGAAGATGTAGATCCCTAGAGTCTTCAATGCCAGTGTAACGTCATAGAAAACACGTGGTCTACCCTTTCCAGATAGCTCCACAGGATTTGCAACCAAAAGTTCAGTATCTGACCCACGATTTGTAATAATTACACGCAGAGGATGAAGCATTTCCACCTTCAAGCGAGAACAGAGAGCATCTTGTTTATCTGGATCCCCAATCTTTTTCCCATCCTTCTGCCGAATAAAAAGGTCTAATTCCCTCTGACCCTTATTAACTGGTGAAAATCGACCATAAGCGGTCTAAACACAAGAAATCAACTATCAGATTAACCAGCATTCTTCTCTAATCATTATTTCGGACATAACCGGCGACAAGTAGATATATAAACCGGGATAAAGCAATGGATTTGGAAAGAAAGATCTCATTATTGAATAACCGGCTTTTAGATATTTGATGTGTTGTAGAACAAAGTTTATCTTTAGATATCATTAAACCATAACAGGGATGAATCATCTTTCCTTCTTTTGATAGGTAAACAAGCATCTAGTTTTCATTACAGAAGACAGAAACATATTAATTACCTACCAAGAGTATACTCCCTCCGTTCGGATTTAATTGTCACTTTTTTCCTAACTTGATTTTCATTTTTACTCGTCATTTTTGACAAATCACGTAAAGACAAAATCTTTTTTCATGTTTTACCCTTAACATTAATTATTCATTCTCCAATACTTATTACTAAACATCAATTAATAGGGGCAGTATGGTAAACTCACGATACCAATCATTGTTTTCTTAATGGGTGCCATGTCAAAAAGTGAGAAGTAAAAGCGAACGGAGGGAGTACTATTCTGTAATACCCCGAAAAAAATCCAAATCAATATTAGAGTCATGTACCAAGCTCATGTATAGTACATCATGGTTCTTTTATAGTTTTATGCTTAAGTTAGATGTATATTAAGGCTTCAAATAACTCCCAGCTATCAGACGAATCAAAACATTCCTTACCGATTGAGTTCTTGAGAAGGATATTGGTATAGTAAACTTTAAATGAGCATATCTCTCATTATACTTGGAATTTTTGAGCTCATGACCTATCAACAGATAGATAATTGAATTAACTTTCCAACGATACCAATTTCGCCTAAATCTGATATCGAAGCAAAGAGTTATTCCTATTTTACTCCAGCATGTCAGGCTAAAAACAGTGTGATGACATTCGTGGTAGCTTACCACATTTGTGACTCCCTATCACGAAGGTCGTCAGCCTTAGGCAGAAACCAACTCCTAAGTGACGACATTCATGGTAGCTTACCATAACTTTGATGTCATGTCACAAATGTCATCAGCCTTAGGCAGAATTCAGCTTCTGTGTGACGACATTTTTTACGGCTTACCACATTTTTGACGCCATGTCACAAATGTCGTCAGCCTTAGGAAAAATCCAGCTTCTGTGTGACGACATTTTTGACGGCTTACCACATTTTTGGCGCCTTGTCAAAAATGTCGTCAGCTATTATTTTTAGCAACTGCGAATTTATTTCATAAGGGTATTTTGGACTTTTCCCTTCACTTTCCACGACTTATAACCCTCAAGGAACGTATTATCTTCCATTCTCTTTAGTTAAACATCTCAAAAAGCTCTCTCATACACTTTCAACCACAAGATTAGGGTTTCCTCTCAAGATCATCTCCTCAAGAACAAGAACATTCTCTCCCAAAGGGGTTAAACCCTAGTCAAGAAAAATCAATAGCAAGCCTAAGGATTTCTTCAAGAACCTTCAGAAACATTAGATCTCTTTTAAGATCAAGCTTTAAGGTATGCGTAGTGTTCATCCACAGATTCCTTTCATCCGTGGAGTTCAAGAATCAATCGTTGATAACTAAATTATGAATGTTTTGTGGTGATATGGTTGTATTCATGTTGTTGTTTGTGGTTTGTGCTATAGAGTGGGAATTTTATGAACTTTCTTGAGGATTGTGGTCATGTAGTTGGAACCTATGAATTTGGGTGGATTAAGGTGGTGTAAATTTGTGAATACACCTATGCCTTAAAAAGTGCATGCAATGTGTTTGATAAAATGCTTAGTATGTGATAAACCAGGTTTCCATGACTCAATAGTATTTGAATGACAAGCCAATGTTAACCATTATAATTTGATATGAATTCCATGCTCTATGCTTTATGATTTCACATGAATTCCACGTTGTTGTTATATGTTATGGTTGTGGTATGGAATGTACATAATGATTAGGGAATGGATTCATAGTGTGTCTACATGCCTTCCATGCTATGAACAAGATCATGATTTTGAAGTACCACATGAGTTATTGTCGGAATGCCCATGATATTAGAATATGATATTCATGACTTGATTATAATCATTCCTATTCATGTTAGATATTATGATGACCATGTACTTCATGAAATCCCTCACTCATGTATTATGGATTGTTATTGATGGTCATGTACTTACGAAAGTCAAGTTGTGTCAGTTTACTTCCATTGAGTCCTGGGGGTACTTGTACCCGAAAAATATAGCTGTGTGCCTAGAGCCACGTCATGTTATCATGTTACTCTCAGTCGATCCATGATCTATAGAATTTAGTCAGTCATGTGACTCAGGAAAACTCAAAAATCTCAGCAGTCTTACTAGTTCAGTAATGTCAGTACTCAGTGATCTCAGAAATCTCAGTAACAGTAGTATTCCTAATAATTTCAGAAATTCCAGTACTCTCAGTCAGTCCTCAGAACACAGTACGTTCCGTCAGTCAAAAGAACTCAATAAACTTAGTTTAGCTCCGCTAGAAAATACTATTAGTATTAGTCCAGTTAATCAGTATCAGTTTAGCTAATCAGTTCAGTTATTCAGTTCAACTTAGTTATTCAGTTCAGTGTTCTTCAAATGGGAGTAGAAGTTAGCACGAGTGAACCCAAGGATGGGAACTCACTTACCAGTTCAGGGTGTGATTCTTAGCAGTCATCCTTATGTTCCAGAACTATGTAGCCAGCATAGGTTGAGACATCACAGCCTGTTATATGAGGGTAGATAAGGTGGCTTAACCTGTTATATGAGGGTTCCTACCGTTCTCACTAGAGTTACCTATTATATGAGGGTTGCTCACATATTGTCCTTACCAGTGGCGCGGTATTGACACCCTTCCAGACAGGGCAGAGATTGGACCCCATCTTAGCCATAATGGCACATATGGGGCATGTCGATTAAACAACTACTTCCCACAGTTTCAGTTATAGATTTCAGGACTATCAGCTACAGTCACCCAATTTCAGTAAAAAACTCAGATAATTCTTTAGATTTTAGTATATTAGGACTGTCAGATACAGTCAACTCAGATATAGTATGGGACTCAGATAGTTCCATCAGATTTAGGATTGTCAGATACAGTCACTCACGTTATCATTATTACCAGTTCTCAGAACTATACTATCAGTACTCAGTTTTAGGACTGTTAGACACAGTCAATCAGACCAATTCTTCATAATTCAAACTATAAAAAATAGTCGTTCATCTATTCAGTATCTTAGTATCCGTACACGCATGTTGTGAGTATTCAAACTCAGTAGTCAGTATTTCCACGAGTTTAGTTACACTTATGTATGCATGTATGTATTCTCATGTTTAGTTAGCATTTTTCATGCATATAACCCTTTGAATTTAGCCTACCTCACTCATATACTCAGTATATTCAGACGTACTGACACATTTACGCTATGGTGCTTTCTCTTATGTTACACCATAGGTTCAGAGGCACGAGCTCCAGATCAGTAGTAGCATTCCAGTGTTCAGAGTTTGCAGTGAGTCCCATTCCAGTGTTCAGATTTTCCAGTGAGTCCTTCTCATTCGAGAATGATTTGATTATTACTATATTTATTATTCAGTTGCTAGATGGAGTTAGTTGGAGAAATGTTCCTTCAACTCCTTATTTAGTTCAGTTAGAGGCTTTCAGACTAGATGTCAGATTAGATATTCAGATCTCATTATTTTTAATATTGATGACTTATTTTGGTATTGTTATACCTTTTTCAGACATTTTGTTATCAGACGTTTATTCAGTTCGAACCTTATGGCCTTTCATATTCATGATTCCATATTTTATGATATATTATGCAGTATACAGGTACAAATATCAGTCATGGGTTAGCTTGTGGTCCTTCGAGGTCATGAGCACCGTGCAGCATTCTGGTTCAGAAAATCAAGGTGTTACAAACTTGGTATTAGAGCCTAAGGTTCAACAGAGTCCTAGGAAGTCTGAAAGCCGCATCTAGTAGAGTTTTGTACATGCATGTGTTGTGCACCATACTTACGTGCAGGAGGCTATGAGATGTTTTAAGAACAGTTTCCCTTCTTTCATGTCTCAGATCGTGCTATAGCAAGGTTTCTCTAAGAAACTCATGTAGATTCTCATCATGCTCCCCTCATGTCATCTTTACCTTACTTTCAAGGTAACAAAAACAGTGAAGATTAAGTCCTAAAGATAGGGCTTTTTTAGACAGTATCCCATCAATTAAGTTATTTTCCCAAGTTGTACGGATCTCATTCATGATCATGAGAACTCATTCTCGAACCCAGATTTAGATAAACCATCATATCCCTTCTCAAAATCCTATGATAGCATGTGAGCCAGAGTTAGAAGCATGAACCCAGGAGTTTAGCAGTAGACAAGTTGGGATACGATATCCTGATTGAATAGATTATGTATTCATAGGGATAGTTCTGCTATAATGAATATGTAGGCTTGAATAGTGTGAGTTAGATAATTTAAGTTTAGTGACTTGAAATTAAGCATAATGGTGTGGATGTGATATTAGTAGTATGTAAAGAAATAGAGGCAGATGATGTGTTTAGTAAGGCGAGCATGTGTTGATCAGAGTGTAAGTATATAATGATGATTACAGTTTAGTTCAGAGATTAGTTTAGTGTTCACAAACGTATGATGATAGCTTAAAGTTAAGGGAGAGATAATAGATCAAGTAACCAAGTCAGGCTCTCAGATTCCAGTAGTAGTGCCAGTATGTACAGAAAAGCAGTTAGGGACGGCGATTCCCGACCCATCCTTATCTCAGCGTAAACCATTGTACTTCAGTTAGCATAGTGCTTATATATGCTTCATGTCTCAGATTCCATGAACACAACTTATGTTCACACGCATTCCGTAGAATTGTGTGCTCTTTCAGTTCCCAGAATAGGGAGTTCATTTCTAGCTCACTCAGTGTTACGAATTATGTTCCACGAACTCAAAAATTTTAGACTCAAGTCATGCTGCTCATGACTCATGTACACATATCATGCTCCCCAATATACTCAGTTTCCATGACTCATGCTACGCCCTCACTGATCAGATAAATTTAGACTATATCATGTATATACTCAGTTCAGACCTTTTTGGTAAATCCATGTTGTTGATATTCCATTCCTCAGGTTTCAGTCATGTGTCAAGTTCAGTCAGTATCCATTCATGTTTTAGGTTTTCTTGATTTAACCCTTCATGAGCTCTCCTTATGAAAATAGTGTAGTGTTGAGAAATTGCTTAGATGGGAGAGAGTTAATATTTCATGTTAAGAGCAGATTATTGCATGCATGTTTTATACAAGGGTGTAGATACGAAGATAGGCTTGAATATCCTGTTAGTATGAAAGTAAAGGGCTAGCAAGAGGTAATATTTAGAAATTTGGAAAGTTCAGAGTGTGAATGTATATTCAAACCCTTGACTTATGTCAGCCTTCATTGTGCAACCATCACAACTCAGTTTCTATCTTAGTTACAGTTCAGCACTCAGTAATTAGTGTTCAGTCTCAGAATTAAGCACTTTAGTATCCGTTTAAACCTTAGTTTCAGTATTCAATTATCAGGACCTAGCATTTAGATCTAGTATGGATCCTCGTTACAGTCTTAAGTTATAGTGTCAGCTTTAGATCAGTATTTAGCTCAGAAATTCAGTTCAGTTTTAGACTTGCTTGACCATAGCGTACAGTTATCAGCTACTCAATTATAGGTATTTTAACACCTCAGTCTATGGAATGTTTCCAAATCATGTAATACGTTTGGTCCTGCATTTTTAGACAATATAGCTTTCATAAAATCCATGATCAGTTACCTCATGTTACTCAGTCAGTCCTTTCTCATATGCATAATACTTTATGTACTCAGCCCAGCTACTCAGATTAAGTCTAATTCAGTCTTGCATACCTAGCATTTAGTTACCAGTTACCAGTTACTCAGTTAATCAGATAAGTCAGTATGTCTATGCATTCGTGCATCACGCTTCAGTTTCAGATCTCAGATAATTAGTCATGATTTTGTACCTAGGTGCCTTGTGCATCGCCTCAACTTCCTCAATATCTCAGCAAGGTCAGTCCAGCATTCTTCAAGGGACATAGTGTCCCAAGGGAGAGATACACTATAGCCCCTAAACTTTCATGATTTAGACATGTCATTTTCTTTGATGAATCTATCTTGGAGGAAGTGTTACTTATGAGCCGACCCTCTAGCCTCAAAACTCAGTCGTAGGCCATGTACTCAATGTCTCAGTTCAGTTCATGAATCAAGTTCCAAATTCAGTTATGTTCTCATGTTTCCTCTCATGCATATTAAGTAATGAATCTCAGACTCATCAGTATTTTCAGTTCATGGTAGCAGTCTTCTTTGAGCTTACTCATTCTCATGTTCAAATTTCAGTACCAAACTTGGTATTTAGTTCTATGCTCAGTTTTCAGTTCAAACTTGGTATCTTTACCATTACATGTTCATGAGTTAGTTCAGTTATGTATTCCCACATCAGATATACGTGATCAGCTTACCAGTACTTTTAGTCATGTATTCACGTATCATGTCAGTCATATAATCATGCATAAGATATTCATGGACTCAGCTTATCAATTATGCATCAGATATGCATTCTCAGTTTGAGAAACTCAGTTTATCGGAACACTTCGTCCTACCTTTATAAATCAGCTACCCATGCATCAGATATGCATATACAGTATGATGTACATTAAGGATTTCTTCGAGAACCTTTAGAAACATTAGATCTCTTTCAAGATCAAGCTTTAAGGTATATGTAGTGTTCATCCACTGATTCCTTTCATCCGTGGAGTTCAAGAATCAACCGTGGAGTTCAAGAATCAATCTTTGATAACTAAATCATGAATGTTCTGTGGTGATATGGTTGTATTCATGTTATTGTTTGTGGTTTGTGCTATAGTGTGGGAATTTTTTGAACTTTCATGAAGATTGTGATCATGTAGTTGGAACACATGAATTTGGGTGGATTAAGGTGGTGTAAATTGGTGAATACACCTATGCCTTAAAGAGTGCATGCAATGTGGTTGATAAAATGCTTAGTATGTGATAAACCAGGTTTTCATGACTCAATAGTATTTGAATGACCAGCCAATGTTAAACATTATAATTTGATATGAATTCTATGCTCTATGCTTTATGATTTCACATGAATTCCACGTTGCTGTTATGTGTCATGGTTGTCGTATGGAATGTACATAATGATTGGGGAATAGATTCATAGTATGTCTATATGCCTTTCGTGCAATGAACAAGATCATGATTTTGAAGTACCAATATGAACTAAATGTTACATGTTTGTCATTCCCTTATGGTTAAATGGTTTTCATGCTATCGTTGTGAACAGTATATGTTGTCGGAATGCCCATGATATTAGAATATGAGTTTCATGACTTGATTATAAGCATTCCTATTCATGTTAGATATTATGATGACCATGTACTTCATGAAATCCCTCACTCATGTATTATGGATTGTTATTGATGGTCATGTACTCAAGAAAGTCAAGTTGTGTCAGTTTCTTTCCATCGAGTCCTGGGGGTACTTATACCCAAAAAATATAGTTGTATGCCTAGAGCCATGTCATGTTATCACGATACTCTCAGTCGAGCCATGATCAATAGAATTTAGTCAGTCATGTGACTCAGGAAAACTCAGAAATCTCAGCAGTCTCACTAGTTCAGTAATCTCAGTACTCATTGATATCAGAAATCTCAGTAACAGCAGTAGTCCTAGCAATTTTAGAAATTCCAGTACTCTCAGTCAGTCCTCAGAACACAGTAGAACTCAATAAACTTAGTTTAGCTCAGCTAAACAATACCATTAGTATCAGTCCAGTTAATCAGTATCAGTTCAGCTAATCAGTTCAGTTCAGTTATTCAGTTCAGCTTAGTTATTCAGTTCAGTGTCCTTCAGATGGGAGTAGAAGTTAGCACCGAGTGAACCTAAGGATGGAAACTCACCTACCAGTTCAGGGTGTGATTCTTAGCAGCCATCCTTGCATTCCAGAACTATGTATCCAGCATAGGTTGAGATATCGCATCCTGTTATATGAAGGTTGCTCACATGTTGTCTTTACCAGTGGCGCGGTATTAACACCCTTCCAGTCAGGGCAGAGATTGGACCCCATCTTAGCCATAGTGGCACATATGGGGCATGTTGGTTAAACAACTACTTCCCACAATTTCAGTTACAAATTTCAGGACTGTCAGCTACAGTCACCCAGTCTTAGTAAAGAACTCAGATAGTTCTTTAGATTTTAGTATACCAGGATTGTCAGATACAGTCAACTCAAATATAGTATGGGACTCAGATAGTTCCATCAGATTCAGGATTGTCAGATACAGTCACTCACATTATCATTATTACAAGTTCTCAAAACTTATACTATCAGTACTCAGTTTCAGGACTGTTAGACACAGTCAATCAGACCAGTTCTTCATAATTCGAACTGTAAAAAATAGTCGTTGATCTATTCAGTATCTCAGTATCAGTACACTCATGTTGTCAGTATTCAGACTCAGTAGTCAGTATCTCCACGAGTTCAGTTACAGTTATCTATGCATGTATGTATTCTCACGTTAATATTAGTCAGCATTGTTCATGCATATAACCCTTTGCATTTAGCCTACCTCACTCGTATACTCAGTACATTCAGACGTACTGATGCATTTGCGCTATGGTGCTTTCTCTTATGTTACACCATAGGTTCAGAGGAACGAGCTGCAGATCAGTAGTAGCATTCTAATGTTCAGAGTTTGCATGAGTCCTTCTCATTCGAGGACAATATGATTATTGCTACATTTACTATTCCGTTGCTAGATGGAGTTAGTTGGAGACATGTTCCTTCAACTCCTTATTCAGTTCAGTTAGAGGCTTTCAGACTAGATGTCAGATTAGATATTCAGATCTCATTATTTTCAATATTTATGACTTGTTTTGGTATTGTTATACTTTTTTAGACATTTTGTTATCAGACGTTTATTCAGTTCGAACCTTATGGCCTTTCATGTTCATGTTTCCGCATTTTATGATAAATTATGCAGTATACAGGTACAGATATCAGTCATGGGTTAGTTTGTGGTCCTTCGAGGTCATGAGCACCGTGTAGCATTCCGGTTCAGTAAATCAGGGTGTTACATATTCCTTCTTTCCAATTTGACTTTCCACCTTTAGTTTGACATATTTGATTTTCATGAAAAACATGTGAGGCCATCTCTGTGTTGTAGAAGAGTAGAAGAACGGATAAAGTTGTACTGAGAAAGTATAAGTGGGACTATTAAACCTCGGTATTTAAAATATATTAGAACTTTCAATTTAAGGAACGTGGACAACATTTAGAATACACTATAAAGAAAAGTAGGACAAGCATTTTAGAGAGGTAGTGTCATTTTACGTGAGAGGATAAAGACTAGAAGAAGAAATTTGGCGGAAAAGATCAGCATCAAGCACAGAATTAGGAGGCAAAATAAGACTACTGAAGGATGTTTCACCATAGGCATAATGTTTACCATTTCATCAAAGCGAAGACCAAAGACAAAATTGACAATATCATTGAACTTGTATCCCTAATTTTCTATATATCAATAGACAATTCTAGTGCTTAAGGTCCAAGGTTTGTTAGGTTTCTTTTAGTTTTGTTAAAGATTTATATGCCAGGAGAAAATGGAGAGAATTTCTAAAGATAGAGAAACTATTGCTATATAATAATGTACAGAGATGGGCTCAAATGGACAAACATGGACAATGAGTATTCATTTAATCGACTCAAACTTGCTTGCAATTGAGGCATAGTTGTCTTTTGTTTGAGAGAGGGGATTGAGGCATATAGTTATCGTTATTGTTGTAATAGCGAACAATGCAATTATTGACTTCACACTCATTGAAGTCGGGAGGAACCCAATTCAAGTCAACATAGCAGTAATAGGATACACTTGCAATATAACAGCAAACTGATAGGGGAACGACAATAAGCATATAATTGTTAAATGTAAAAGTCAGTACCTGAATATTGCAGTCTTTCAATGTGCGTATAATGTCATAAAGAAAACCCTTGTGATCAAGACAGCCGATCTGAAGCAATGTATGCCCTGGGCTAAAGGAATTATCTATCGTCACACTAGACTTCTTCAACTGTGTCATATCTGGGCTGAGAGCTTGTGTGCGAAATTCATTATCTGATGGTTTACACCTAAATAATTCCTCAGAAACAGATGGAGAAAGAGAAGAACATAGAAGGTTGTCATACTGCGGGCCTGCTAACTGAATCTCACAACTACATGATTGGCCCAGAACAGCATGCAACTGTGTGTATGTTTCATCTTGCCTCTCTTGTGTGTAAGAGCTCCCTGAACATGATATGAGCTAGATTTTAACATTAATGAAGAGACATTACCTTCCATAGCTATAAGATCTTTAACTCAAGAGTACAAAATCAGACATTTTGTGCTGAAAGATCCAAATTTACAAATATCAGAACCACATCACAGAATTTGACTGCTTAATATCTTAAGAATATTTTATTTTCCTTCATTAACCTCTCTAAATATTGGTAATAAACACAGGAGGAATGCAATTTTATGATTTAAAGCAGAAAAGGGTAAATGAAAACATTATCTGCTGATCATATTTTTGTTACTCCAATAAAAATATGGATGAAAAAGTCCTTGCGTATGATAAATGGATGTTATTTGTCCTTCTGAACAAGGATATACTAAACATGCTTGTTAACATTCTTGAAAATTTTATACACATAAAGCAACATCGTTGGAGCAATTAAGAGTAACTAGTTATTTCAAATCCATTAAGATCATATAAATTAGTGTGTCTAAACAGAAGAAGCATCATGTAAGCCCCAATATACCGAGGCAGAAAGAAACAAGTTAACAAAAGCAGCGTAGTTGCTCTTTAAAAAATGTTAATGGTTAATTTACTTGTAGAATTTTTGTGTACTTAACCAGGTTCTCTTTTTTCCTTCAGATCCCACTGTACCCACCCACCCTGCTGTATTTAACCCAAGTTCTTTATTAGCCTGTTCAGGATATCACAACAAGAACAACGACAGAGCCATTACAACTCTACAACTCAATATTCTCTAACCAAAATGCAGAATAGAAATCCTTACGAGTTCTGTTATAAATAAAATGTCCAGGACACGATCATCTGGAGTTGTTGTCTCCTTTACCCTTTGGATGGTAAGCTCAAGCTCGCAGAGAACTTGGGTAACATCTATCGAAATCATGCACAAAACATCAGAAAAGAAAAACCACTAGTCAATAAGTAGAACCATTGCA
The DNA here is from genome assembly GCF_002878395.1 of Capsicum annuum. Lineage (NCBI taxonomy): Eukaryota > Viridiplantae > Streptophyta > Magnoliopsida > Solanales > Solanaceae > Capsicum > Capsicum annuum. The sequence goes on from NC_061121.1 coordinate 200,189,172, forward strand.
AGAAATTTGTTCTTACCATGCAATAATCCTCTTCGGTCGCGGCTACAAAATGTCAGCAAGTATACAGGAGAAGAAGCTGAACGTGGGGATGGTTCATTCAAATAGAATGAAACAGAACATGACGGGCATACTGACAGAAGGCGCTCTTTCAAATTTATCCACCTTAAAATAGATGAGCTATAGTGTGGAACCACCCATAATACAACATAGCACCATATCCCATCTGTTGAAACATCTGATCCATAGAAACCTTGAGCAATTAGTTAAAGCTGACGAGAAAATGATAAAGGCAAGGAACCTAAACTGCAATTGAAGTCTTGTGACACCCCGCATTTCGGGCTAGAACGTAAACTGTCATTCGTACGCGTAAAGGTTCCAAAAGCCAAAAATCCAACGTAAATTTAGTGTATTAATCAATTATGTAGTGTGGGAATCTATTTGAGCATGAACTGAGATCATAGAGGTCCCTTAACTCAAGGACGAGTTGAAAGCCTTCCTATCGATTGAGTTTTGAGTTTTGGTGAGCGTTTAAACTTTGTTCAATTTAAATTGACCATAAATTTTTGTATATAACGAATTAGGGGCTACTATATATTAAATGAAAGGTCTTTGAGCCCTCTTTCCAACGCCACCGGTTTCGCTTTAATCCGACATCAGGATAAAAAGTTATGCCCGTTTTATAGAGAGGTATCAATCTGCCGAGGATGCGACAGACCGTCAAGTCCTCCGTCGCCCCTAAAACAGTGACTGAAGTCATTGTACATCACCCGAAGGTCGAGGTGACGGTCCGTCAACCAAGCCATCGGGCAAAATACATAGTTCCAAAGGCGAGACGTTGTAAAAGGGGTGTTTTGATACTTTTCCTCTTCAGAAAATATCCCCAATGGATTTAATCACTCTCTAAAACATTATTAATCAATCCTCATCAGTTATAAAACATTAAAACTCCCTCTTCACTCTCAAAAATCAAGATCAAACTAGGGTTTCTTTCAAGAACAAGAAAGCAAGAAATCAATCTTTAAGCCCAAGATTTCCAAGGAACAAATCAAGAATTCAAGTTCTACTCTTTATCTAAATCATGTTCAAATGTTTAGAAATCATGGATTTACGAAAGGGTATTGAAATTTCAACTACAATTATGCATTGTGAAACTTTCTTGATAGTAAAGTTTTGGTCTTGAGGCCTTCCCCATAAACTTGATGTTTGTTCATATATATATATATATATATATACATACATATGCATGTGGTTTGATGTTTGAAACTTGAATTGAGAGCACGAATAATCATAATCCCTCTCTTGTTATAAATCCCCTTGTGTTCATATGTTATGAATTGTTCAAATTCATGTTGAGAAGCATATTACAAACGTCTTTACTATTGCTTAAGACTTGGTTTTGATTATGAATTGAAGAGAGGGAGGTTTTACATGTTGACAAATGTTGAATATATATAATGAAAGAATTGCATGGTTTGTCAAAAATACATGACCACCACATGTTTGTTGAAATGTTGAAAAGAGAGATTCTTTGCATAATTTGACATACATTTTGAAGTATGAATTCTCTTGAACTGTTTGAAAGATATGGTGGTCCAAATTTTATGTTTTGAATGAAGAGATTATAACATGATATTTTTATGGCTTAGAAATACGACTTGCAAGTCTCGGTATGACGATACCAAAATAGATGAATGCCATAGCAGATTTAGAACAGACTAAAAATATAGATTTCACTCAGATTTATAGATTTTGAATTCAGAAAGATACATGTTTTAGAACAGGTTAAAAATGGGCACTAAGAGAGTTAGGCGGTTACCCAAAATAGGCATGGGTCATACGATCCATTGCCCGGAACTGTGTTTTGCCGATATGGGTTATTATGTCCCTAAGAGAGATAATACGCTGGCCTAGTGCCCTGTGGCATATCAGATTCAGATACTCCAATCCTTGTGACAAACTTGGATTGGGGGCTTGGCCGTCGAGTTAAGGGTGGATCCCATATTTCTCGTGGAATACTTTCAGATATGTAGGGTGTACCACTTAGCTCAGAAGTAACACAAAGAATGGAATTGCATCGACAAAATTGTTTTAAGATCATTTGAAATCGCCCATGTTTTTAAATTACTTCATACGTAACGTTTTATGAAATGCTCTCACTTATGTTATTTATTAAAGTACATTATTTTGGATTGCTCTATGTACCAGTACAATTGTATTGGCCCCCTATATTTCAGGGTCTGAGGCTCAGTCAAGGGGTCTTGCTAAGCTGTAGATTTGTCAGACAGAAGTGTGCAATTGGTGAGCCTCCCTTATTCCAGAAGGCCTGTTCTTAAAACATTGTTATTTCATTCTTGTTTTGGGTCCGACTGGGGGCCTTGTCCCAGTTTAGACAAGATATTGAGTTTGATGTATTTAAAGATTTCGCAGATTGATGTCAGATATTGTTAAGAGTTATGAATTTTATTTGAATTGGTTAGTTGGATTATAATACTGACCATGATTACGTATTATGATTTTCTTTGCATGTTCTTATTATTATATAAGTATTGTGCATGATCGCCACATAGACAGAGGCGCCCAGGCCTTTATGGTTTGGGATGCTTGTCATGGCTAAGGCCTCGGTTTTGGTCGTGACAAAATTGGTATCAGAGCACGGTTTATGGTCCCAGGGTGTCTGTAAAATTGTGTCAATTAGAGTCCTATTTATGAGTGTGTAGCGCGCCATACTTATAAGCATGAGGCTACAAGGCGTTTAGGAATGTTTCAATTTTCTTCATGTTCTAGTTCGTGCTTTAGAGTCAGAATGTTCCTCTTTCATACTGTAGTTCGTTCTATGGTGTCGTCCATACAAAAGTAAAATATCCCAATTCTTTCCTTACTCTGATGTTCTTAGATATATCTCCTTGTTGAGGTGGTTCAAGTGCAGAAGCTTCGAATCTAAATGATGTGGTCTTTTTGGATTTAGTCATAAGCGATTATGAGATTACATAAGGACTTGAGAGAATTCCATAAGTGCGTTAAAGATGTATTGACAAGGACTTGAGAGGAGTCCATAAGTGCTTTAAAGATGTATTGATTTGAGCTTATACCCCTATTTACATTAATCGTGTGTTTGAGCCTGAGGTATGAAGTGTGTTCAGTCCCTTTCAAAATTTTTGTTGCGGATGTCATGCATAAGGGGAATGATATGTAGTACAATGTTGGAACTGTATTTTCACCCGAGTAGTAGTGTATGTTAAAGTGTCATGACCTATTGGTAGTGAGATTAGGTCAAGAAGTTGTTGATATGAAGTCAAAAGGTTAGAAGTCAGAGTGAGGGGGACTTTTGTTTTGTGTAAATAAATTTTTTTAGTTGTATAACTACCGATTGAGGGATGATTTGTCATTTTATATTGATAGACTAATGTGGTAGTAATATTTGTAGATTATGAGGTATTCGATAGAGGAAGTGTTTGGTTGTGATTATTATCTATTCAAAACTAGGGAAGGAGCCTAGAGTGAATAGTCATGGTAGTTATAGAAATCTCTTATAGGTTGTGAATGAAAACGGTTAGATTAGCCAATAAGTTATAATTATAGATTCATTGTTGTATGTGAAATTTGAAGGTAGTCTAAATGTTTGCTTGGGTAAGTATGATGTGAGAAAGTAGAATATATAGATAAGATCAGGTTGGGTTATATTATATGATTAGAACCTGTTAGAATAAGAATAGGAATAGCGTATTGAATTCTACTTGGAAAGAGATTGTAATGTAGTGTCCTATTAGGAATAGGATTGGAATATAGTGTCTATAGATAGGGTCTCAATGTAATAATTTAGAGATAATAATTCAATAATATTTTTTCTCCTATATTTCTCACATGGTATCAGAGTAGGTTAGAAATATCAGACAAGATAACTCAGTCACCGTGCGTCAATTCCGATGATTGATTTGGGTCAATTTTTATTTTGTAGATTGTGTAAAAAATACAACACCACCAAAAAGGATCGGAAAGATCAGGCGACAAAAAACCCAACGAAAACCGCTAGAAAATTACCTCCACGCGCCAGCCGAAATCCAGAAATTCCGACGAGATCTGCGTCACGCGTTGGCGTGTGAGCCCATCTCCAATCGATTTTTGAGTTGTTTCTTTTTCTGTTGGGGTCGCCGGTCTATTCTGACTCCGACCACTTGCTCCTTTCCAGATTCTGACAATTATTTTGAGATTTCAACCGCCGGAACCCTAATTCCAGTGACCTTAGTTTTTTTTGGGGATTTTTTTTCATAAGTTCAGATTTGGTTCTTGGAATTTTCAAGTCAAATTCCCAAGATATATTTTGGGCATGATATTTTTTTTGGCTTCAAAAATATTAAAATTGGAAGTTCAAGTCCTATGATTAAATCTGAGCCCTTAATGAGAAGATCAGAAAATCAAACGCCACAGTCCATGAAGAATCGATGAGGAGAAGGTCGATTTGGAAGATCTCGTCCTAGGTGTAGTTATTGTAAAAGGCTTGAACATACTCGTGGCGTATGTTATTCTAGACCTAAGTGTAGTTATTGTAATAGGCTTGGACATACTAGTGGAATATGCTATTCTTTGCATGGTCAACCAACTAAAAATACTCATATTGGTCAGTCTAACACCACAGGTGATCAACGGGTGTATTTATCTGACAAGGAATATAATGAGTATCTTCAGTATCAAGGAAGTAAGAATATATTTCTACCAATAACCTCAACTGCACAATCTCCTACCTTTGGATCATGGGTTATGGACTTAAGTGCTTCTGATCATATTTCTGGTGATAAATCACCTTTGTCTGATATTATTTATTCGCAATCTCTTCCAGCTATTACTTTAGCTAATGGAATTCGAACAGAGTCAAAAGGAGTTGGGCAAGCCAAACCCCTATCTTCTGTCACTCTAGACTCTGTTCTTTATGTCCCTGGTTGTCCTTTTAATCTTGTATCTGTTAGTCGTTTGACACGTGCCCTTGATTGTAGTATAACTTCTTTTTATGATTCTTCTCTAATACAGGACCGCAAAACAGGACAGAAATTGGCATAGGACATGAATCACAAGGCCTTTACTATCTTACCGCTTCAAATTCCTTCACAGCATGCTCCGCTACAAATCCTTCCAACCTTATTCACAAACGTTTGGGATATCCTAGTCTATCCAAGCTACAAAAGATGGTGCCCAATTTGTCTAGCCTATCCATATTACATTGTGAGTCATGTCAACTTGGGAAATACACCCGTGCTACATTTTCACGTAGTATTAAAAGTCGCTCAAAGTCTATTTTCTCATTAGTTCATTTCGATATTTGGGGTCCTAGTGGAGTCAGGTCACCGTTAGGATTTCGTTACTTTGTTACTTTCATCGATGATTTTTCAAGATGTACTTGGGTTTACTTAATGAAAGACCGTTCTGAGTTATTCTCTATATTTAAAAGTTTTCGTGCTAAAATACAAAATCAATTTGGTGTTTCTATTCGTGCTTTTCGTAGTAATAATGCCTTAGAATACTTATCCTCCCATTTTCAGGAGTTTATTACTCATCAAGAAATCATTCACCAAACATCATATTCATACACCCCTTAGCAGAATGGTATAGCAGAAAGAAAAAATAGGCATCTCATTGAGACTGCTTGCACTCTTCTCATAGAACCCATGTTCCACTGCATTTTTGGGGTGATGCGGTCCTCATATCTTGTTATCTCATTAACAGAATGCCATCATCTTCGATCCAGAATAAGGTTCCCCATTCCATACTATTTCCTCAGTTACATCTCTACTCTAAGCCCCTTCGTGTTTTTGGGAGCACATGTTTTGTTCATAACTTAGCTCCAGAAAAATATAAATTAGCCCCTCGTGCTCTCAAATGTTTCTTCCTTGGTTACTCTCGATGCTATTCACCTGATTTAGGTCGCTACCTTATGTCCGTTGATGTCATATTCTTTGAATCTCAATCTTACTATACATCTTCTAATCATCATAATATCTCTGAGGTTTTAGCCATACCTCCAGTCTTACCCACACCAATCTTTGAGAAATCTATGGTTACTTTTCCATCTCCAGCCATAGTACCACCACTTTTGACTTCTCACCGTTGCCCATGTCCAGTATCAGTCCCAGATGATTCATGTCCTGTTCCTGATGCTTCTCCTACTATGGACTTGCCTCTTCCTAGTCAATTAGTTGCACTTCAAAAGGTATAAGATCCACTCGTAATGCTAACCTACATTATACTTTCTTGAGTTATCATCATTTGTCATCACCCCATTATGCTTTTGTATCATCTTTGTCCTCTATTTCCATTTCTAAGACTACAGGTGAAATACTTTCCCATTCAGGATGGAAACAGGCTATAATTGATGAGATATCTGCTTTACATACAAGTGGTACTTGGGAGCTTATTTCCTTTCCTGTAGGTAAATCTACTGTTGGTTGTCATAGGGGTCAGGTTGATTGGCTGAAGGCTCGCCTTGTTGCCAAAGGATATACATAGATATTTGGGCTTAATTATAATGACACGTTCTCTCCTATGGCTAAAATAGCATCAGTCTATCTTTTTCTCTCTATGGCTATCGTTCGTCATTAGCCTCTTTATCAGTTGGACATTAAGAATGCTTTCTGTATGGTGATCTTGAGGAAGAAGTTTATATAGAGTAACCACCTGGTTTTGTTGCTCAGGGGGAGTCTAGTAGTCTTGTATGTCGATTGCGCAAGTCACTCTATAGTTTGAAATAATCCCCTCGAGCCTGGTTTGGAAAGTTTAGTACAGTTATTCAGGAGTTTGGTATAAATCGTAGTGGAGCTGATCATTCAGTGTTTTATTGCTATTCTGAACCAAATCTGTGTATTTATTTGGTGGTTTATGTTGACGATATTGTTATTACCGGCAATGATCAAAATGGTATCACTAACTTGAAGCAATATCTCTTTCAGCATTTTCAGAATAAAAACCTTGGCAGATTAAAATGCTTTCTAGGGATTGAGGTTGCTCAGTCCAGCTCAGGTATTGTTATTTCTCAATGCAAGTATGCTTTAGACATTCTTGAGGAAATAAGAATAATGGGATGTCGACCCATTGACACTCCTATTGATCCAAATGCTAAACTTTTGCCATGACAAGGGAAGCCACTAGGTATTGGAGGTTGGTTGGAAAGTTGAATTATCTCATAGTGACTAGACCTGACTTTTCTTTTCCTGTGAGTGTTGTAAGTCAATTTATGACTCCCCCCGTGATAGTCATTGGGATGCAGTTGTTTGGATTTTGCGGTCTATAAAGTCATCTCTAGGTAAAGGACTACTCTTCGAGGATCGAGGTCATGAGCATATCATTGGATATACATATGCTAATTGGGCAGGATCACCCTCTGATAGGCATCTCTGATAGACGTTCTACATATGGATATTGTGTTTTAGCAGGAGGTAATTTGGAATCCTGGAAGAGTAAGAAACAGAGTGTGGCTGCTCGATCTAGTGTCGAAGTAGAGTATCGAGCAATGGCTACAGGAACTTGCGAGCTGGTTTGGATCAAGCAATTGCTGAGAGAATTAAAATTTGGAGAAACTGGTAAGATGGAACTTGTATGTGATAATCAGGTAGCCCTTTATATTGCATCTAATCCAGTGTTCCATGAGAGGACCAAGCACATAGAGATTGATTGTCACTTTGTCAGAGAAAAGATACTTTCGGGAGATATTGTTACAAAATTTGTGAAGTCAAGTAATCAACTTGTAGATATCTTCACCAAGTCCCTCACCAGTCCTCATATTAATTACATTTGTGACAAGCTTGGTCCATATGACTTGTATGCATCAGCTTGAGGGAGAGTGTTAGAATAAGAATAGGAATAGCATATTGAATTCTACTTAAAAAGGGATTGTAATGTCGTGTCCTATTAGGAATAGGATTGGAATGTAGTATCTATAAATAGGGTCTCAATGTAATAATTTAGAGACAATAATTCAATAATATTTTTTCTCCTATATTTCTCACAGAACCGAATATCCCTATTATGACTTTAGCCCCTTTTGATTGTCTTTATTTAGTAGTTGTAAACTAGTACTGCTCTTGAGAAGGTATGTAGTAGATTTTGAGGTGTAGTAGTAATGTCATAGAGGGGATATGATTGTAGGTACTATCTAGGTGAAATAAGGTGTTTGGATTGAATTTCCCAATGTGATGAACTAGTATAATGTGTTGCATGCTTCATCGGTGGTACGTGATTGTTGCTAAACTATAGACTTGAACTTTAGATGTAGAATGTGGTGGTAAGAATAGTAGCTTAAGATTAATGATATATGTTTTGTGGGAATGAATTGGTAGGCTTGATGTGATTTGTGAAAGAGCCTAGGTTGATAATTGATGAAAAGTTTAAGTGGTAATTGTGAGGTATATGTGTATATGAGGACTAGTGTTAAAATGATGAATTGTGGGTGAGTCATTAAATGGATAAGGACGTAAGTATATAAGAATAAGTTGCACCCCTGGTAGTATGGCGTTAGGCAAGATTTTATAATATAAGTTATGCGATTAACAGTCTAATATTAGAAGGTTAAGTAGTGGAGAGTGGATTTTATGTGATAAGGAGTGAGGATGTGTATACTTATGAGACTGCGAATTGTAGGTTGATGATGATAGAGGATAGCAAAAATTAAGAGTAGCGTTCTGGGAAAGCAATGCGTTTAGAGTATACTTAAAAAGGGAAAGTTTAGCATTTATGTGTACAAGTGTTTTACGTACCTAGTTTGTGTTCTTAACATTGTACTATGGAGAAGTCTAGTGAGTTGTTGTACGGTGTTCGTTAGAGTTGAATTGAGGAAATATTGGTAGGCAATATGAGCCTTGGGTATGGTTTTACAAATTTTGTTAAGTTGTAAGTTATGTGATTAGAGGTGTAATGCGAGTATTCTAAGGAGTTGAAGATAGAGTGTTAAGTGTTTAAAAGTGTGGACGTCCATGCCCATAATGATGTTAGTCATGAGTTGATGATTTTGGGGTTAGAGGAAGTTATGATTAATATCCCTGAGGGGGATGTCCCAGAAAGAATTTAGTGTCTTTATGTTAAATTATTGAGGGAAGTTTGTGTTCAGGTGTATATCGATACCCCCTATTGCATTGAGAATTGTGATTATAGATTGATAAAAAGTTATGTTCTCAAGTCTAGGATTGTGACTTTGATCTAAGGGGGAGATGGTGAGTTAAGGTAGTTTCCGGATTTTTCTCATTGTGGCAAGTTAGGGAAGAGTCATGATAAACCTACTCTAATTCAAGCATGTTCCACCTACTTCAGTTTAAGATTTCATTCTACCAACGTCTTATGTATTCAAGTCCTACCGATGTCTAAGGTTTGAGTTCTCCATGTAAGTCATGTCATGTTCTGACGTCCAAAAAAGAAGCAATAATGTCCCTCAGTGACGCAATACTCCAAGTATCCAAGCCATATGTTATTATGTTGCTTATGATCAGAACCTATGTCTCACAGCATGCTTGGTCCTAAGAAAATATGTTTATATATGTCATTGAATCATTTTATGCCGGAATTAGCCAAAGCGATAAAATTGTGCATACTTATTACTATTTCAGCTCTGAAAATAAGAAGCAATAGCTTCAAGTATTAATCTTTGTCTCAATTATTGACTTTATGAATTCGGCCCTTATGTTATACAAATTATGAGATATGTGCACCCTTGTTTCTCACTGTAGTCCGTCTTAAGAAATCATGTTGTCTTGTGGTTATGCCGAACGACTCTTTACTTATGATCTAGACACTTGATATCTGAAGCACTCTGTGTCTATTCTATCATATCTTCACTTCATGTCCCTCCTTGAGTAGTGCAATAAGTATAATCTATGGTTTGACAAGTGTTACTTCCATTCATGATGATTGTGCTTGGGTCTCTCAATGACCCTCCGTATGTTAGTGTGATGGTCGTTGTGGAAGTGTAGTAATGTGTTAGGCAGGGGATTAAATGTTCTTGAAGGTGAAAATCTTGAGGTGATTTCTTGAGCTAAGGTTAAAAGAAAAGAGGGAAGGAGACAAATTCTCAATATGTGAAATAATTAGGAGGGAAGTATATGGCGAGAATCTTTGTGAGAATGATTGAATTTATTAGTCTTAGTAGAGAGATCTATGAAGTGGGGTGTCGTAATGATAGGCTTGAATTTTATGTTTGGTGAAGAAATAAACCAATGTGCTATGTTGTTAGTATTCCTCAAATTAAGACTTGAGGTTGTTGGATTATAATGATGAGGTGAGGTGATTTCTTAGTGTGATGTAGTGTGCAGGGTCCCATGGTTTAAGTTAGCACCTCTTTCCTTCGAATTGGGCTTCAACATGGAAGTATTATCCAGTAGGACATAAATTATTGTGGTTAGGTGTGTTATGGGAGAATTGTAAGTTGGAAATGATGAAGTATGTTGATTAATGTTGGGGCATAGATAAATAATATCTCTAAATTTAAGGTCCATTTATTGTATCTTGTAAGGTGGAGAATGCTTCTAAATCCTGTCTCCCGTTAAATCAAATTTCATGATTAGTACCGATGTAAATAGGGCCTATGATCACTGAATAAAATCATGCCTTATGTTATGATGATAATGATTGGTAGAACCCATGTGCAAGGTCATCCCTATGTAAAGTTTCATTACCTTATGCTTCGTGCTTACGCGTTTCACTGGGGGTTATCATGAAGCTCTTTTGATATCTTTGCATATTTGTGGAGAAAAAATGTTCAATGCAAGGTTACGTTCCTTATTCAATACCTTTAGAGCTTCAACAAGTCCTACCCATCATTCAGGGATCGTCCCAAGGGGGAGATAATGTAACACCCAACATTTCGGGCTAGAACGTAAACCGTCATTTGTAAGCGTAAAGGTTCCAAAAGCCATAAATCCAATGTGAATTTAGTGTGTTAATCAATTATGTAGTATGGTAATCTATTTGAGCATGAATTGAGATCATAGAGGTCCCTTAACTCAAGGACGAGTTGAAAGCCTTCTTATCGATTGAGTTTTGAGTTTTGGTAAGCATTTAAACTTTGGTCAACTTCAATCGGCCATAAATTTTTTGTATATAACCAATTAGGAGGTCTACTATATATCAAATGAAAGGTCTTTGAGTCCTCTTTCCAATGCCACCGGCTTCGCCTTAATCCGATATCGGGATAAAAAGTTATGCCCATTTTATAGAGAGGTATCAATCTGCCGAGGGTGCGACGGCTGACCCGACGGACCGTCAAGCCCTCCATCGCCCCTAAAATAGTGAGTTCAGTCACTGGACATCACCCGGCGATCGAGGTGACGGTCCTTCACCCTCCTAACGGTCCGTCAACCAAGCCGTCAGGTAAAATACGTAGTTCCAAAGTCGGGGCGCTGTAAAAGGGGTGTTTTGGTACTTTTCCTCTTCAGAAAACCTCCCCAATGGATTTAATCACTCTCTAAAACGTTATTAATCAATTCTCATAAGTTATACAACATTAAAACTCTCTCTTCACTCTCAAAAATCAAGATCAAACTAGGGTTTCTTTCAAGAACAAGAAAGCAAGAAATCAATCTTCAAGTCCAAGATTTCCAAGGAACAAATTAAGAATTCAAGTTCTACTCTTTAACTAAGTAATCTAAGGTACGTGGGGCTTTCCTAACTACTGGGCATGGTGAAATTATCCAAATCATGTTTAAATGTTTAGAAATCATGGATTTACGAAAGGGTATTGAAATTCAACTATAATTACGCATTGTGAAACTTTCTTGATAGTAAAGTTTTGGTCTTGAGGCCTTCCCCATAAACTTGATGTTTGTTCAAATATATATATATATATATATATATATATATATATATATGCATGTGGTTTGATGTTTGAAACTTGAATTAAGAGCACGAATAATCATAATCTCTCTCTTGTTATAAATCCCCTTGTGTTCATATGTTATGAATTGTTCAAATTCATGTTGAGAAGCATATTACAAACGTCTTTACTATTGCTTCAGACTTGGTTTTGATTATGAAATGAAGGGAGGGATGTTTTACATGTTGACAAATGTTAAAGATATATAATGAAAGAATTGCATGGTTTGCCAAATATACATGACCACCACATGTTTGTTGAAATGTTGGAAAGAGAGATTCTTTGCATAATTTGACATACATTTTGAAGTACGAATTCTCCTGATCCATTTGAAAGATATGGTGGTCCAAATTTTATGTTTTGAATGAAGAGATTATAACATGATATTTTTATGGCTTAGAAATACGACTTGCAAGTCTTGGTATGACAATACCAAAACAGATGAATACCATAGCAGATTTAGAACAGACTAAAAATACAGATTTCACTCAGATTTACAGATTTTGAATTCAGAAAGATGCATGTTTTAGAACAGGTTAAAAATGGGCACTAAGAGAGTTAGACGGTTACCTGAAGTAGGCATGGGTCATACGATCCATTTCCCAGAATCGTGTTTTTTTGATACGGGTTATTATGTCCCCAAGAGGGATAATACGCTGGCCTAGTGCCCTATGACGTATCAGATTAAGATACTCCAACCCTTGCAGCAAACTTGGGCTGGGGGCTTGGCCGCCGAGTTAAGGGCGGATCCCATATTGCTCGTGGGATACTTTTAGATATGTAGGGTGTACCACTTATCTCAGAAGTAACCCAAAGAATGAAATTGGATCGACAGAATTGTTTTAAGATCATTTGAAATCGCCCATGTATTTTGAATTACTTCATACATAACGTTTTACGAAATGCTCTCACTAATATTATTTATCAAAGTACATTATTTTGGATTACTCTGCGTACCAGTACAATTGTATTGACCCCTTATATTTCAATGTCTGAGGCTCAGTCAAGGGGCCCCCTAAGCCGTAGAATTGTTAGACAGAAGTGTGCAGTTGGTGAGCCTCCCTTATTCTGGAAGGCCTGCTCTTAAAACATTGTTATTTCATTTTTGTTTTGGGTCCAACTGAGGGCCTTGTCCCTGTTTAGACAAGATATTGAGTTTGATGTATTTAGAGATTTCGCAGACTTATGTTAGATATTGTTAGAGAGTTATGAATTTCATTTGAATTGGTTAGTTGGATTATAATGTCGACCATGATTTTGTATTATGATTTTCTTCACATGTTTTTCTTATTGTATGAGCATTGTGCATGATCGCCAGAGAGACAGGAGCACCCGGGCCTTCATGGTTTAGGATGCTCGTCACAGCCAGGGCCCCGATTTGGGTCGTGACAAGTCTAGAGAGGGTAGAATGTACGTAAACCTTACCACTACCTCGGGGAGGTAGAGAGGATGTTTCTGAAAGACCTTCAGCTCAAGTGTAGCAAATCCAGGTACAAAGAAGAAGAGAACAGTAAAGAAAATATAGCAAGTAACAAAGGAACAATTAGGAACTCGAAGAAAGTTTACAAGTAAAAACCAGGAATAACAACAAAATAGTGTAATAGTCGAAATACAATAAACAACAGACAATGATAGATAGCACAAGCAGAGACCAAAATACTACAGCTAGTACAACGACAAACACCAACAAGTCAAAACCCTCGAAAATCAACACAACACTCCTACCCGACTAACTTTCAACTCTAATACCCGTCCTCCATACCCTCCTGTCTAAGGTCATGTCAGATTCCAACAAAAATAGTTTAATTTCTTATAAATAGTATAGGAAAGAGAAAAGGACAATTTCATAGCTTAGTTTCACATCTTACATGCACAATGCACAATCAATCAACTATGTCATAATCCCAAACTAGTTCAATATGGCGTAATCATAGGATGTGAAAAAGCACCCAAGGGTGTAACCTAGTGGTCAATGAAGTACGTTGAGAACCTGAGGTCTCACATTGAAATCCCAATAGAGACAAAAAATATTAGGTGTTTCTTCCCATCTTTCCTAGCCTAGTATCCAGATTTTACGACGTCAGGTATCTAGAACTACAATAACAACAACATACACAGTGTATTCCCACAAAGTAGGGTCTGGGGAGGGTAAGATATAAGCAGTCCAAAATGCTACCTCCGAAGAAGTAGAGAGGTTGTTTCCGATAGACCCCCAGCTCAAGATAAGGAATAATAAACAAGTGGATGGATGACGTAACAGAAATAAAGCGTAAGAAATATTGAAATAGAGATCAGAGAAATACAAAATACCAGAAATAAGGCAAAATGAAAAAGAAAATAGGAACTAAGAAATAAGGAATAGGACACCTACCTAGTAGTAACACACACTCACAAACCAGAGACACCTGTGTACGCATTTCTAAGAATACTAACCTAGCTAAACCAGATCCCTCCTGACTACCTACTACAACCCACACGCTCTCACTAGCCTTCTACCCTTATCCGTGACCTTCACACTTTACTATCTAGAGTCATGTCCTCAGTAAGCTGAAGCTGCTCCATGTCATATCTAATCACCTCCCTCCAGTACTTTTTTGGCCTACCTCTACTCCTCCTAAAGCCATACAACGCTATCTTCTCGCACCTACGGACTGGGGCACCTGCGTCCCTCCTCATCACATGCCCAAACCATCTCAACCTTCCTTTCTGTATTTTGTCCTCCACCGAAGCCACTCCCATCTTCTCCCGGATAATCTCATTCCTAACCCTGTCCCCCCTAGTAAGCCCATATATCCAATGTAACATCCTCATTTCCGCCACCTTCAATTTTTGGATGTGGGAGTACTTGACTGACCAACACTCCGCTTCATACAACATGGCCGGATGGACTGTCACTCTATAGAATTTGCCTTTAAGCTTAAGAGGCACCTTCTTATCACCCAACACTCCCAAGGCAAGCCTCCACTTCATCCAACTCGCTCTAATACTGTGCCAGGTATCTAAGGTACGCAAAAGCTGACCGGACACTAGGGTCATAAAAAAAATAATAGGATGTGAAAAGTGTTACATTTTAAGCTAGCAATATGTGTTCACTCTATTTTAATTTGTTTGTTTTACCTTCCATTTTAGTCCATTCAAAAAAGAATGTATCTTTCCTTTTTGACAAACTTTTCACCTTACATATTTAAGAATGCGAGATAGATTACATTTTGATACAATTAATATATCTTCAATTTAAGAATACAAAATTCAAAAATATTCTCTATTTAATATTGCTTTCCTGCCAAGTCAAAATAGGATAAACAAATAAAAGCTAAGGGAGTATTGAGATATAAGAAATACCTCCTTTGGTAATGTGGAGTCCGAAATTGAGAATAATATGACAAATCTCACATCTGAGTCCGGTTTTATCGAGACAATTCACCGTAATTACATCAGGTTCACTGCGTCATCCATCAGCAACCCCATGACAGAATTCTAACAAAATAAAGTATATAAGCAGCTGCCGGAGTGCTGAATTTCAAAATTTCCCGACAACAATTTTAGATTGTCCAGTGATTAGCTAGGCGGCAAATTATTCCGACGAAGTAGGTATATTCTGTTGTTTCGACAAAAGAGGATACTCTGATATATTGTAAGAGTGGGGATTATCCACGCTAATGTTTATTGTGAGAGTATATTTTATTTGTGTTATCCTCAAAATTAATTATTGAAGAATTGATTTTAGCCCTTGATTGTGTAGGTTACTAGTATAGGTGTACGTGTGTATCACATGTTTAATAGTTAAAATAAATATTTTATTTATTTAAATAATAAATATAAATACAATAATTAAATTTAATATTTTTTGAATATATAACAATGGAGAACTTTTTTAATTAGTTATATAATATTTGTAGATATTTAAGATATAAATAAGGTAGGTGAAATAAATTAAGTCAATAATTAGTGCTGGCTAATCAATAAAGTTGCACAATTTGACTTGATTCCATCATAAAAGTGTAAAACTTATCCTCTTCATTATTAAATAATCGATATATCTTTTTCATCGCTTCAAATATAGTCATGCGCTTTCTCACATAGACTATGAATTGGACTTTACAATAACTTTAAATTGAAATTGTAAAAATAAAAGATTATAATGATTGATTACTTTCCTAATACATATGACTTCGATATTGCAAAAATGCATATTAAAGCAAATGTCATATTTTTAGAGCTTTTGTGATTTTCTCTGTATGGACAAAATTTGTCGAAGAAAGAACAATATAGTGAGGACGTAAAAAATGAAATTATAATAACTTTTATAGAATAGAAGTTGACAAAAGGTGTGTTAAAATCTAAACAACATGGGATATGAATTATTGTTCGTAGGTTTTTTGAAATTTTTGGGTTGTCCTGTTCTAGTTAGGAATGGTTAGTTTTTTTAGATAGTGAAAAAGATATTCTATTTTGGTAAGAAAATATTTTTTTTCTTTTTGTAATATAGTCATATTACGTTAAAGCCTATTTTACGATTTTGGAGGATTTTTTGGTTGTCCTATTCTAATTAGGAATGGTTATTTTTTTAGATGGTGAAAAAGACATTCTATTTTTGTAAGGAGTTTTTAAAAAAAATAATATAATCAATATTTAATATCACTAAAATAATTTTAAAAAAGGTAAAAAACATCATGTCTAAAGCGAAGACTTTTAATGAAGAACAAAAAATTTAAACAACATTTCTAAAGCCCTTCACACTGGTAATATCTATATCTATAATCTATATTTATAATATATTGAAAGTTTGAAAACCCTTAAAAAAATGATTTGAACTTTTTACCCTTCATTAAAAATTTATGCTTTAGATAAAATCGTCATTTTATAATTTTTCTTCAATTATTATATCATTATATTATAATATTTAAAATTAAAGAAACCTATATATAAAAGAAAAATATCTTTTGAAAACTTTCCTTATAAAACACAAAAATCAACTAACTGTCATAAAGTTTCAAAAAACGAAAACAACTTATTATTTTAAATTTTTGAGGAAACAAAACAGAAAACACGTTTTGTTAAATTTTGAGGAAAAAAATTCTCAAGTTTCCCAAAATAAAATCATAACTGTTCTAAAGTAATTTCTTTTTTTTTTTTAAAAAAAAAATGTTCTATCTTTTTTTAAGGAAAGTTTCTTTATAAATCGAAAAGTCATGCTTTTTATAAAATCTAAATAGCTATGCTATTAAGTTTTAGATTGTTTAGGTTTGAATCACTTTTAAATAAGAATTTCTTTAACTAATTAATTAATGATAGTTGTCTCACTTTGTTTACATTATTTTATAAAATTTTCTCACCAACTAAAATCTTGATAGTATATATGATTAAAAAGATAAATCTATTTACTATTTGATGTAAGTTTTTTAAAGAACTTTAGTATTAGTATATTCTTGAAGTTTGCAATAAACAAATTATCATTTATTCTTGATAATAATTGCTAATTGAGAAGTTGTTTGTTTTTTCGGAGGAAATTTGAGATATTTTATGATTGTAGAAAAAAATTTGTTTTGTGATTTGAGGTAAGTTTTCTAAAGTTTTAGTATATTCTTAATGTTTATAATCTTGATGTATCTATGATTAAAGAGCTAACTTTTTTTATGATTTGACATAAGCTTCCTAAGATTTTAATATGTTCTTGAAGTTTATAATAATAGACTATCATATATTCTTGATGGATAATTGTTAATTAACAAGTTTTTTATTTTAATATTGAGAATAGTCATGATTGAAGAGATAAATTAGCTTGATGGATAATTGTTGATTAACAAGTTTTTAATTTTAATATTGAGAATTGTCATGATTGAAGAAATAAATTAGCTTGTGATTTGAGGTAAGTTTTCTAAGATTTTAGTATATTTTTTATGTTTATAAAAATAAATTATCATGTATTTTAATTGACTTTTGCTTATTGAGAATTTTTATTTTGTAATTTTAGAATGTTTTTTAAGTTTAAAATAATAAATTATCATATATTCTCGATAGATAATTGTTGATTGGTAATTTTCTTGTGATTTTTGTTCATATTGACTTATTTACAATTTTGATCAGATTTCTTCGATGTTAAATTTCATCACAATAAATTGGTTAGTCATTCTAATTCTGTATGATTTCTCTTTTAAAATTTAATAATATTCAATTATTACAATTTTCAGTAAACACATATCATCATTATTTTTCATATTCTTTTTTCGGTACAAGTTATATCATTTAAATAAATACAAAATTTAAAGACAAAAATCTACTATAATGGATAAAACAATTGCTGGGATAAATTTTCTTTTATAGTATTAAAGTGATTTTATAAAATTGAATTCATTGACGCGAAGTACACGTTCGAGGCGTGCATTCTAAACTAGTATTATATAATAGATTATAGAATAAGATTTATGTATTTTATTTTTATAATTTTTTATAATAGATTTTTATTTTTTTCTACATAATTGATTTGAAAAATTATTTTCTTCTATCTATGTTGTAAATAATCGAGAGATTTTAATTTCTCTAAACTTGAGAAGTGATTTTTTCTATATATAACATATTAGAAAAATTATTTTTTTCTATTTATTTTGTGAGTAATAAAGAGACATCAATTTCTTTAAACTTGAGAAGTCAACTTTTTAATGTTTCTCCATTTTAATTTATTTATCTGATTTTGATTAGACATGAAATTTAAAAATATTTTAAATTTTATAATTTTAGATTAAGTATTTTTTTTTTAGATTAAAAATATAGAAAGAAAACACAAAATTACATATTAACCAAAACTCCTCATTCTTAATAAAATAAACAGTTTGGTCTTCCAGATTGGTGAAAAAATTATTTTTGATAGAAAGAAATTTAATTTAAATATGTTCTTGTATATAAATTCAAATTAATCAAATACAAAAGTAAAATTAAATACCATCAAATGAAAAAATCTTAGGAAAGAAAGCTGCTGCAATAGTTGACACGTGGCAATTTCTTATGGATGTGGTCCAGCTAATTATTTGATACGACATTATCTTTTTTTTTTTGGTAAAGTATAGATGAATTGTCAATTAAAGAAAGGTCGTTGTACAAACAAGGCCTAACCAGGCGCAAAAACAAAGCTACTTGGACTAGCTACATCATTAGTAGGTACAATACGGGAGAATGTTTTTCCTTTAAAATCTTTACAAAAAACTATTCCTACACTAGCCGGTGGAGTTACAAAAACATGAATTCTGTCAATGAGGCCTTTTTCTGAGACATGTCCGCTACTTTATTCTGCTCCATGAAGGTGTGGTGGACTGGAGGATTCTCCAAGCTCCCTAGTAAGGATCTGCATGCATTAATAATTGAATTATAGAGAAGGTTACTACGATGTAACATATTTATAACTTCCATTGAATCAACGTAAAATTCTAGGGGTTTGATATTGTGTTGTAGAGCTAGATTTAGACCCTCCATGAGGGCCATAAGCTCCATGATTTTATTGGTAGCATGGGTGTAGCTTTTGCTAAAACCCATAACCCAATCACCCTTGTTATTCCTAATGACTTTCCCTATCCCACCCTTTTCAGGATTAACAGTATAAGACCCATCAGTGTTGAGCTTAAAAGTATTGTGGTTAGGGGGTGCCAACTGAGATTGATGATGGACTTAGGAAGGGTCACTTTGGCATCACCCAGGAAGTGATATTCTACAGATTCAGTATGAGGTATGCTGAAACAAGGATGAGTCTTGACATTTTAGAAAGAATTTAAATTTCTAACTTTCTATATATGCCATAGGCAGAAGGGTAACAAGGTGCTCCAAGGAATGGTGTTGTTAAAATAAAGTTTGTTGACTCTCTGCTAAGTGTGGGGTCAGTTAGTGGAGTCAAACTTGGTAAGGTATAGGGGGATGCTACCCCTGTACTTTTGAATAAACTGATTCCAAAGGGATTTAGCTAGATTACACCCAAAGAAGATGTGGTGCTGATCTTCTTAAGTGTTGTTGCATATATGACAGGAGGTATTGAGGTTGATGCCTTTTTTCGTAAAGATTGGAATTGGTAGGAAGGCTGTTGTGATGGATGGGCTACATGTGAGTTTTGATCTTA
Organism: Capsicum annuum; assembly: GCF_002878395.1. Lineage (NCBI taxonomy): Eukaryota > Viridiplantae > Streptophyta > Magnoliopsida > Solanales > Solanaceae > Capsicum > Capsicum annuum. Next base: position 200,209,115 of record NC_061121.1, read on the forward strand.
TTTGGAAGGTTCAGTTTCCAAATCCAAGTAAAGGAGTTGTGAGAACTTTTGATGGTGTATCCTTTGTTGGCAATGTATTGATAAGCACCTTTACAAGAGAAAATTCCATTACCCCTCAGAACCCATAGAGAAGTGTCTTGGGTAAGGTGAAAATTTTGAATGAAGGAGTTTTTGATAATATTGGTAATGTTTAGGGGGATGTCAAAAGGAAGAGTAGAAAAATCCCATCTTCTATCCCTCCAGACATCTTTGACCATGACAGGGTTTAGGGAGTTGGTTGTGGGTCCATGAATAATGGAGGCCAAAGGGGGCATACCAAGAACCCATCTGTCCCTCCATGCGTCCACTTTGGTGTCATCTTTTGTAGCCTAGTAAAGAGCATTTTTGCATTGTTTTCAGCTCCTGATTATGTTGCACCAAGTTCTGAAACCATTGCTATAGCTCTTCTTACTGGAACCATGCTTGGCTAGAAGGGTGCTATCCCAAAGGGATTTTGGGTTGGAATATATTCTCCAACCCAAACTACAGTGAAGAGCTGTATTTTTAATAGCAGCCCTATGCATGCCTAACCCTCTCTCATGATTGGGAAGAGTGATGGTGTCCCACTTGATAAGGTGCATTTTTTTCTTAACCTCAGTGGTACCCCATATGAAGTTCCTCTGGGTTCTATCAATCAGCTTATGCATGGAAGTAGGGAGCTGTATATATTGCATAATGTGGTTGGGGATGCTAGCTAGAGAGGTTTTTGCTAGTGTGACCCTACCTGACATGTTAAGGAATTTAGTCTTCCAACCAGCAAGTTTACTCTTCAGATTGTCAATGAGGAATTAAAAATCAGCACTAACAGGCTTCTTGTGAAACATGGGAAAGCCCAGATAATTACCAAAGCTGTTTGAAGGGTGGATGCCCAGGAGAGAAGAGAGATCCTCCTGAGTATTCAGAGCACAGTTCTTGGAGAAGATAACTTTAAACTTAGTAAAGTTGATTCTTTGGCCTGGGTGAGCGATGAAACTATGAAGGATTTTATTAATGGTGAGGCAGTTCTTAGGGTCAGCTCTAGAAAAGAGGGTAAGGTCATTAGCAAAGAAAAGGTGGGATATAGAAGGGCCACCTTTGCAGATTGATAAGCGAATCCAGTTTAGGGTAACAACCTTAAAGTTGATCCTCTGGAGTTCCATGCAGAGAATGAATAAGTAAAGGGATATAGGGTCCCCCTGCCTAATAACCCTTGTAGTGTTAAAAGGGGTGGTTTTACCCCTATTAACCAGGATAGAAATAGAAGATATGGAAATGCAAGAGAGGATGAGTTTGGTGAGATTTTTAGGAAAGTTGAAGAAGGAGAGAGCTTGCTTAATAAAGGACCATTCAATCCTATCAAAAGCTTTCTCTAAGTCAATTTTAAGAATCATGCTAGACTTCTTTCCTTTCATTTTGAAGAAGTGACTAACATACTCTTGAGCAATGATAGCATTATCAGAGGCTCTCCTTCTTGCTAAGAAACTGGCTTGGGTAGGGCCAATGATGTTTTCTAGTAAGGGCTTAATTTTGGAGATAATGATCTTGGTAATGATTTTATACTGGGTGTTACATAACCCAATAGGCCTAAAGTTTTTTAGAGTAGCAGCATTTCTACATTTAGGGATGCGACAAAGGTAAGTGTTGTTAACTCTGGGGTCCATAGAATAGGAGGTGAAAGTCTTTTAGGAGAATTTAACAATGGGGGGATCTATTGTATCCCAGAACTTTTGATACATAAAGGGGTATAGACCATTAGGTCTAGGGGATTTATCAGGCTTGAAGGAGAAAACAACTCTTTTGACCAACTCATAGGAAGGTGTGGCCTGGAGCATGTCATGGAGGAAAGAGTTAATGGAGCCCGAGGTGGAGGGGTTGAGTTGGGTATATATGTAACCCAAAGAGTGTTTAAAAGTGTAATCATTTGAACAGTAATTGGAGACATTAGATTCAATATCCTTTTGGTGATAGTGCCAGGTGCCACTTTAATCTATAATGGAATTAATTCTATTTCTCCTAATCCTATTTAGGATAGAGGCATTGAAAAACCTGGTGTTAAAGTCTCCATGGAGGAGCCAGGAGATTCTGGATTTAAGTTTCCAGAATTCAGTCTCCAAATTAAGGATGTAGTTGAAATTCTTCAGAAGGGTTTGCTCAAGCCCTTGGAGAAAGTGGGTAGTTGGCTAACTGGAGGATTTCTGAATTCTCGCTAACCTTGCAAGCAGGTGCTGCTTTTTTATTTTCTTTTAAAAATACCCCTAAAAATGTGTTTATTCTAAATCCTGGCCTTGTTTTCAAACTCAGAGGTACCTGAGGTGATACAAGGAAAGTTAAGAAAGTCCTCTTTAATCAAGTTTGGGAAATCCTGGTGACTTAACCACATATATTCCACTCTGAAGGGTTTTGACTGGATTACAGGAGTGTTACCGAAATTTAGAAAGAGGAGGGAGTGGTCAGAGTGGGTTCTAGGGAGATGAGTGATGGAAGCCTCAGGGTAGGAATGAATCTAGGGGTCACTTGCAAGACATCTGTCCAGTCTTTAAATATTGAGGCCCTGTCTATTTTTGTATCTCATATTGGACCAAGTGTATTTACTCCCTCTGAAGCCCAAGTCAATAAGGTTACAATAGTTAAGACAATTCATAAACATGTTAATTCTATTGAGGTTGACTTTTGAGCTTCCAAATTTCCCAGAGGCTCTAAGTACTTCATTAAAGTCACCTTCTACAAGCCAGCTCTTACCCTTAGGGGTAATGTAGGTATCAGAAAAGGAGAAGAGTTGTTCCCAATAATACTGATGAACCAGGAGGAAAGTGGGGAACTAACCTTTACTTTGGCATTGATAACCTCGGAGGTGATGGAGACAGTGGTAATGGAGATAGAGTCATTCCTCTACATAATGACCAGCCCTCTTGAGTTACCAGTGGCCTCAGATTAGATGTAGTTCTGGAATCCCAATTCCTCACTAAGGTCTTGGTGGTCCGCCATCTTGGTTTCCAGTAAAGCTAGGATGTAGGGGAGATGGATGTTGATCATAGCTTTACAGTGTTTTCTAAACTCAACATACTTTGCCCCCTAACATTCCACACTATGTAGTTCTTTATTTTGGAATGTAGGGAGTGGGGTTGCTGTGTTGCATTCACCTTGTCCTTCCCCTTGGGGTTGGGGGTAAGAGATAGTGAGGAGGCCTTTATCTTTCTGTTGAGTGGGGTCAGTGCGATCTTGGGAATCTCTCCTCTCATAGGGTTTACTATATTTTTTCTTATTCCTAGTTCTGCTAACCCTAGAGGAATCAGGATAGTCACTATTTCCTGTGCTGACTCTGTGAACTCTAGAGTTAGAGGTTTGACCATGTTTAGAACCTCTGATCTGGGCACTCTGAGTTGTAACAGGAACTCCTCCAGCTCTTTGTTGGCCTCTTTCAGTGCCTCTAGTGCGTTTACCATCTCTATCCTCTCTAGAGTGAGGTATAGAGAAGTTGTGATCATAGGAGAAAGAGGTGGGGCAACTCGAAGTCCCCCAGATAGAAGAGCAAAAACTGGTCCTAAAAACATCATTACAAGATTGGGTGGGGGAAAGAAAGGGAGGCTCAGGCTCATGTCATTCATGATATTGGCCAGAGATTTTGTGCTCAGTTCCTCCTGGGGGAGGAGCTGATCACTTGGAATAGTGTGGCCATCCAAATATTTTGTCCATACGTTTGTAACCCCTGATTCAAGATCGCCATTATCAGTTGAGCTAAGTATTGAGGGTCCTGAATAAGCAAAGTGAGTTGTCTCCCCTCCCACTCCAGGTGGATTGGAACAGTTTGGTTGGTTAGGAAAATTTCCAACCATGAGGTTGGTTGGTGATTCAGTGCTAGTGGAACATTTGTGATGGTTAGGTTGGAGTTTGGGCTGTCCATAGCTATTTTATATTGTGAGATCAGTCATGCTATCTTCCTGATATATAGGGTGATGAGAGGTGTTTGAGGGAAGCTGAGGGGTTTTGCCATTAGAAGGACCACTAGCATTTGATTCCATATCCATGCTCTGGCCACTCACTATCAAATCACAGAAGGAATTGTAAGAGTTTCCCGCTGCCAAGACAGTAAGCTTATCATTGCCTATGCCCAGCTCACCATTGAGGGCCTCATCAAGAGGGTACTCATTCATTTCTATTTCCTTAGTTAAAAGAAAGGGATATTTTAAAATCAAAAGGGGATTTAATAGAAGGGAAATTGGGTATATCAGGTGTGTGTTGGGCCTTGTAGATAGGCCCATAAGAGGTGCTGCTGCTGGGCCTCGGAGTGCCAGCAACATTTCTGCTCCCCTTAGTAGTGAGAGGTAAATGGGCCTGGCAAACTTTTTGGCCCACTTCTGTCTGAGTATCCTTGGTGGGCCTTGAGGGTTCTCCCTGGGTTAGCCCAGGATAGGAGTAACCAGAGGACATGGGCCTAGGTGGCTCATCCAGCGCCGTCGTCAAAGGGTTAAGGTTAGGGTACTTACCTGAGCCTACCGCAGAAACTTTTTCTTTTCCGGTGGCCGTTTCCTTCATGCTAGATTGTAGTTACTTGGTTTTCGATTTTTTCTTTTTAGTAAACGTCACTGTCTGCCATTCCGATGTAGATTCCTCAACTGACGGTTGGACCTCATTGGTGGTGATAGTGGTTTCCCGATTTGGACTTGTGCTAGCTTCTTCTATTTGGGGGGTTTTTAGGGGGTATGAAAAATTATTGCCGTGTGTCCTAAACAGCCGCAATTCTTGCAGAGAAAATGCTCCCCTTTATAGAGCAATTGTTGATTATGATGATTAATAGTGATTGAGGGGGTATTTGAACGCAAATTCTTGCTTATCTGCCCCTCAGAGCCGCTGAAGTACATGCATCCACTTTTAACAAGGTTCTAATTTTTATGCTGATTCTATGGAGGATGACAACATCATATAATTCTGTAGGCAAGTGAGGAAGCCTAATCCAAATCGCAGTTGAGTCAACCTTCGAGTGACTTGGAACGAAGTTTGGTTCCCACTTTCTTATAGATAGAAAGCTACCAGCTATGAACCAGGGTCCTCCTTGAAGGATTTGGGATTGACTTTTCGACTTTGTGAGGTTGACCGTATAGAATCCTAATCCTAGATCTATGAGACATAGAGGTTCGGATAGTTTCCATAGATCGTTAAGGTTTTTTTTTTGAGGTACTGGTGATTGAAGTTCCCCTTAACCGGCTTGATGATTATAGAGTGGATCTAATGAGTGTATAAGCAGAGCTTATCGTTCTCTGATAATAGGATCCTTTTGCATCCAGGTTCCGATTTCTCTCTTAGATCGGGCTCTAACGATCCCAAATAAGTGAAAGAGTGCAATTTTCCAGCAACGATGTCTTTTTATGATTGGGGAGGGGGGTTTTCCATAAGTATTTCCCTAGAAGGGCTATTAATCGGTGAATTTGGTAAGAGGGGAAGAGTTAAGGTTTCGTCCATGGTGGTTGAGACCGATGGCGAGGAAGAAGAGAGAAGCAGACACCTCTCCGTCGACGTGCCTGCTTTTTTCGTGATTTTACTGTATTACCCTAAAATAATTAAAACGCGAAGAAGAAGACACCTCTTCATCGACGTGCCTGCTTTTTTCGTGATTTTACTGTATTGCCCTTAAATAATTATTATGTGTCATTTATGTATTTAAAAATTAATAATATTTAACAAAAAAAGTAAAATAGACAATTATGACATATCTGCTTCAATTGTTTCAATCGTAATTTTACTATATCACCTCTTAATTAATTATTATAAATCATCTTGGTATTAAAAATTAATAATATTTAATAAAAATAAAATAGAAATAAAATGATAAATTAACTCTTGATGTTTTAAATTACTTGATATCTTATATGAGACCCACTTAATTTTTTTCACTAATATTTTTTATAGCAATTTTGTTATACTACTTCTAATTAGTTATGATGAATTATTTAATACATGTCTGATTCACCACATCATGATATTTGGTTGGATCTTATGTATTAAAAAATTAATCATGTTTAATAGAAAAAGTAATTAAACGTTTATAATATATCTGTTTCAACCGCTTCAATTGTAATTTTATTATATCACACCTAATTAATTATTATAACTCATCTAAGTATTAAAAATTGATAATATTAAATAAAAAGGGAAAAATAGACACAAATTATTAACTCTTGTTGTTTTAAATTAGCTTGACATCTTATATGAGACTCAAATAATTTTTTTCGTAGCAATTTTGCTATATCATTTTTAATTAGTTATTATGAGTCATTTAAGTAATGTCTGCTTCGCTATTTCAATCGTGGTATATGATTGACTTTCGATATTATCCCAGTGTCATTTAAATTTGAATAAAAGCAAAGGTATTATAAATCACAATAAATAAAAACTCAAACTATTTTTAAAATATAATTGACTATCAATGCTACAAAAGTTTAGATAAGGAGAGTAATATATATTATTTGAAAATTATATAATAATTATTATAATTATAATAGTTGACAATTAAATATCTAAAAATATATTAAAAATATGATTATCTAAATTCTATCTGTGTCACATAAATTGAAACAAAAGATAAAATATATTGGACACGGTACGAGCCTCGACATCTAGTGCTTTTAGAAAAGTGTAGAAAATATAAACTTGATAATAGGCGGGTCCTACTTACATTAAAAAATTAACATGACATATACTAGCTCGTAGTAACCATTAGTGGAATTCTAAATTTTCTATCCTCTCAGTCCTATTTTATGTGTATTCATTTTTTTCATTCGTATCAAAAAATGTTATCTTTTTTCATTCTATAAATATTTAAAGGTAGAATTTTACTTTTATATTTCTTGATCTATTATAAAGTTCCACTTAGTAAACAATAGTAATAATATATTTTTAATAAAAGATAACTTGATAAAAATTATCAAATTTTTTTTTTTTTTTAAACTTCGATCAAACATAAAATAAGAGAGAGGAGTAATATATTCATACGAATATCCTAACTGTGCTTTCAAAATTGAAACTCCAAAGCCTATATCTCACAAATACCAAAAGATCCATGATGTAGCTTCTGTGGGGTCGTTTTGGTGGGTGAATTAACGATAATAATCTCCGGATACTTATAAATTTATTTTAATTTTGATATTTGGTAATGAATATTAGGTATAGTACCTTTATTATTTTATCTCACTAATTTAATATCGGTAATGAAATAAATTCTCTCACTTTTAAGCATATTGAATTGCAGGAATCATATTTTTATGGATCGTTTTGATAAGTTTTACGACTCACCTTTATCTCATAAAGTATTAGGTTCAATATTCAGTCACCCAAAGAACTTGTAGTATTACTCTCTCAGTATCCGCTTGGACATTGTGTATTGCATCCAACAATAAGATGAAGTAGTTAGCTTTGCCAGTTGCCACAGTACAAATACAATGCACGAACTCTTTTTAGTTTCTTCATTTATTTATGACTAGAATCTAGACTGGAGGAGGTGGTGGTGAAGTTGAACTCTCGGGCAGTTTGCAAGAGGGATAGTTGTAAGTATCTTGGGTCTACGATCCAGGAAAATGGAGAGATAGATGAGGATGTCTCGCACCGTATTGGGGCAGGTTGGATGAAATGGAGGCTCGCTTCGGGGATTTTATGCGATAAGGTGCCTCCCAAGCTTAAAAGCAAATTCTATGAATTTGCAGTCCGGCCGGCTATGTTGTACGGAGTGGAGTGTTGGCCAGTTAAGACTTCACATATCCAAAAGTTGAAGGTGGCGGAAATGAGGATATTGCGTTGGATGTGTGGTCTTACAAGGGCTGACAGGGTTAGGAATGAGATTATTCGGGAGAAGGTGAGAGTGGTATCGGTGGAGGAAAAAATGCGGGAAGTGAGGTTGAGATGGTTTGGTCATGTGATGAGGAGGGGCAGGGATGCCCCAGTTCGTAGGTATGAGAGATAAGCGTTAGATGGTTTCAAGCGGGGTAGTGGTAGACCGAAAAAATACTGGAGAGAAGTGATTAGACGTGACATGGAGCAGTTACGTCTCACTGAGGACATGACCCTCGATAGGAAGGTTTGGACGAAAAACACTATGATAGAGGGATAAGGTGGGTGGATGAATCGTAGTCTGTAGTTAGGAGGGTTTTGGTGTCTTTTGTCTGGTATTGTACATTACTTTTGTGGATGTTGTATCTATGTTAGTTTTATCATGTTTCATGCTTTGAATATTTTTATATATTGTCTTGTATCTTGAGCCGGGAGTCAATCGGAAACAGCCTCTCTACTTCTTTAGAGATAGTGGTATGGACTGCGTACATTCTACCCTCGCCAGAACCCACTAGGTGGGAATATACTGGGTTTGTTGTTGTAGAATCTAGACTGGTCACGACCCATGCTTAGTATATGATAGTTATTCAGTTGAGCAGCTTTCTCTTTATATATTTGTGTGTCGTATAATGTTTACACTAGCCAATGTTGAACTAGTAATACATAGAGCCTTTAGCTTCAAAATGGGGTTTCAATCTTGTAAACTGGCAATTGCATTTCAGTATGAGCAAAATATATGATCACTTTTTCTATAGATATTATCGCTATGCTCTTTGGATACTCCTTCATTTCAACTGTACGTGTAGCTCTTCTTTTGATTTCATCCTTTCCTTTTCATGCTTCTCCATCTACTATTAAGCAAATCATTCTTGTCATCCTACAAGAGAAATTGAGAGGGAAGGATAAATTGAAGATTCAATCATTCAGAAGCCGAAAATATAAAAAAATTGTTGAAGAAAGGGGGAATAATTTCTAGAGTTTCATTGCCTCAGTAGTGAAAAAATTCAACATGACAAGAACTGAAAACAACCGCAATTATAATCTGACAAAGCTTGACATTCAAAAAGCTCATTGAAGAATTTAATTAAACATTTAGTTTGTAAAATCATTCAATATTGTTTTACTAGTCAGAAAGTGTAATCACATATAAAGACAAACTGCATCATATGAAGTCACGATCTAAAATCGTATTCGTTACAGAAGATTGTTCCAAATGTTGGTGGAGAGTACTTTAATCTTCATAGGAATCTTCTCACTAAAGTTCTTCACACAAGAAAAAGAGAGTTTTGAAGAGAGAAAGAGAGAGGGGAGAGAACTAAAAAAATGTCTTTCTTTTTTCTTGTTTTCTGACTTTTATCTTTTCTAAAGAGAAACGACTCTCCTGTTAATTTCTTAACAGACATAACTCTTCTCTTTTATCAATTACTAATTTAAATAAATAAATAATTATGTATTATTATGGATTCAGATGACCCACATGGGTGATCCAGTCCAATTTTCTTCATCTTCCACTAACATATAGTGGGTCAACTCTCATTCCTATTTTGTAACATTCATACTTAACGATCAGACCGCGTGGTTAGTGCATACTTCGAGAGCTTCATTATTATGCATCTGTTAGGAATATATAACATCTCGATTGATAAAACTTAGAGTAGATTATAGTATGCAATATCCTAGATTATTTTTCACATATATATTTCTCATCATATCTTTTTCTTATTTTTGAGTGCATCATTATGTACTTGTCTCACATACAAACATAAAGAACCGGTTCATGAACACGATTAATGTGATAATTCTCAACGGTCTTCCTCCTCTCAAGAATCTCTTAATCTCAAGGTGATATGCTTTTGTAGAAATCTCCTGTCAGAGTGAATCAACCATGATCTCATGGCAACATAGTAAGATGGTAAACACCAAATTAAATCTCAAGAAACTGATTAGAGTCATGAGGGTACAATGTGAAAATTACTTATAAGTTTCAGGACTTCACATGATAGCAAGTAGAGACTAAATTTGTATCACCTTTATGGGTCACTTTAAGCATACATAGTATGAAACATGTATCACCGTATTGACTTCTTTTCCAACTCCCACTGATAAATCAACCAAAATCAGCGTTCCTAGTGAATGGAGACACAATGCAAGCTTTGTGAATGAATTTATCATTGGAAATCCAGATGATAAGATACAGATAAGAGCTTCATTAAGAAAGAAAGCATTCGTTGCTCTTGTTATCAAATTGATCCCAAAAAGATTGATGAGACACTTTAAGATGAGTTTTAGTTTGATGCTATGAAGGAAGAATTAGAATAGTTTGAACGAAATCAAGTATGGAATCCCGTTGAAAGACCCAAGAACTGCTCAGTTGTCGGAACCATATTGTAAATCCCCGAAAAATGGGTCCCGGAGCTTCACACGGTGCTTGAGGCTACAAGTAGCCCCAAGCTAACCCTTTGAGCCATTTTCATTCAGTTCAGCACAAATCAATGGGGTTTCTATAAATAACCCTCAAATATCAACAGAGTAATCATCATCCAAGAATAAAAGAATTTCACAAAGATAACAAAATATGACTTATTAGTCAACTCCCAACATCTATACTAGTCTGACAAGCCTCTAAGAAAATCAATAAAACCAGCGAGCCATCGAGACATGCCCCAACTGACTCATACTCAAGTATCAAATATAAACAATTCTGTGAAAGCAACATCAAACAATACGTCCTCGGAACATGAGGACTCACCACAACAGAGGATGTAGAACAGCGTGCCCAAAGAATCACTGTCGAACCTAGAACTGAGCACCTTAACCTACATTCCGAGAAAATACAGTCCACATCCGAAGATATGGGTCAGTACCATGGAAAGGAACCTAGTATATGGGGGTGTATGCAGTTGTATAAACATCATCATCATAAATATTTATAAGAAATATGCAGGATGTATGAAAGACTCATATAGCCAGAAGAAAATCATTATAATCATGAGAGGATGAAATAAGTACAATAACACATGTGAGTCATTATATAATTTGTCAATCACTTTCAGTTCATCAAGAATATCAATTCTCATAATGTAATATCATTTAAATCTTTTGAAAGAATAACTTTCACAATTCCACTTTCAAATCACTTCACCATTCACCATAGACACAAGGAAACACACACACACTAGGAGATCCTATAACTGACATAAACCATGTGAGCTACATGGAGTTCAACGTACAACCCACGTTGGGGAGAGCCGCCCTATCCTTTTCATCGGAGTAGGACTATCGATATCAAATCCACACAAACTAGTGATCACTATATAAATCAGCCTCAGGCGAACTCCTATGGGGGCACATAGTTCTAGGAAAGTAAGGTCGCTTTATACCTCCCACTCAGTGCTAAAGATTTCTCCCGGACTTAGCTCAGATCATTTCAAAGACAATCCACAACAAACCAATTTCAGTAAAATATAAATATACATCGGGAGCCATCATGCTTCCCATCTATCAAAATCAACGACGTTATGGATTTCTTTCACAGTCGAGTTCAAAACAACTCCATTAAAACCAAAAGGTCAAATCATTCAAAATATCTCAAATATTCAACATCAACGTGCTTATAACACACACTTTCTCAAAAAACACAATTTCCAATGGGGATTCACGACCCAAATATCAAAATCATGGTAAATATCATTCAAGATTCATGCTTTATATCTCCACACAAGTAAATTCATCTTTTAAAATCATAAACATCAAGATTTCATAATAATCATCATAAGATATGGGTTCATGCTTCAAATTCGTAAAAATCAAATAAAAATCATGCCTTTGTAAAGAAAATTACTTTTGGGCACAAGAACGAAAGATAGTCCTTGTTGAAAAACCCCACATACTTTGAATGAAGAACTTTAGATCAATACTCGTTTTTAAGATGTTAATCGTGCCTTTGAATGATGGTTCTTAGAGTTCTTGAACTAGGAACTTGGAATCTTGAATAAATTTGCAGAATTAATGGTGAACTTTGGAGGTTTTTGAAGTTGGATATAGGAGCTTAGGGTTTTCTTTTTGAGGGAATTTGATGAAATATAACATATAATGCTTCTAATAGGCTTTAATATAGGATTTAGATGGATTTTGGGTAAGGGAGAATGACCAAAACGCCCCTAAAAATCAAATAATTCTCGAATCTGTCCTTTGGTGGACTGTTTTGATAGTCTGAAGTAGATCAACCATAACTTTTTGCTTCGGTAGACAAATTAGATCAAACCAATTTCATTAGAAAGAGGAGTCGCAGAGCTTTCCGTTGATATATAGTAGATCACCCAAATAATTATGTACAAGTAGTTATGATTGTTTAAAGTTAGAGCAAAAATACGCCAGGCCTCAGTATTTTTTCCTGCACGTTTTACTGTTCACTACTATTCACGGTTTGATTGGAATGTTCATAACTTGCCGCTCGAGTGTTTATTTTAGATGATCCATATATCGTTGGAAATATTATTTGATACTCTACGCAATGGTGGGTCATAATCTAAGACATTTCGCACGGAAAATTTATAATTCATTCTAGAAGATAGAACCCAACACGTTTATGCATAAAATTTCAACAAAAAATTTCCTGAGGTATTATATCATCCCCCCTTTGGAAACATTCGTCCTCGAATGACGTTAGACATGCCAAGATTAGATAGGGAATAGAGCATACAGCACAAACCATTCGTTAGACTCATCACCACATCGTTTCTCACTCCGAATGCAACATAGAATGCATAAATTCAAGAAACTACAACTGAACACATAATAAATGAAAGCTGAACTGCTGCAACTTTTATCAAAAGTGCATGATTTAGGAAATAACGGTACCTTCGGCTTGATCGGAGTTCATGGAAAATAGGTGCGGGTACTTGGATCGTATATCCGCCTCAGCTTCCCAAGTTGCACCCTCAACAGATTAGTTTCTCCACAACACCATGACCAAGGGAGCTTCTTTGTTCCTTAGTCTTAGGAAACTGAAATCAAGAATCTCAACAGGAATCTCATCAAAAGAAAGATTTTCTTGAATGTCAGCACTCACATAGGAATCCACTACCACAACATCGCTAATATGCTTTCTAAGCATGGAGACATGGAATATTGGATGAACAGAGGACAACTCGGAAGGCAACTCAACCTCATAAGCTACCTTACCAACACGGTTAAGAATTTTGTAAGGACCAACATAACGGGGACTAAGCTTTCCCTTCTTTCCGAATCTTTTCACCCCCCTCATGGGTGAAATTTTCAGATACACTAGGTCACCAACTTCAAACTCAAGGTCTCTCTTTCTAACATCCGCATATGACTTCTGACGACTCTGTACTATTTTTAACCTTTCCCTAATCAACTTAACTTTTTCCATAGCCTCAAATACCGAATCAGGACCACTCACAGCCGCTTCACCCACCTCGAACCAACCTATGGGTGATCTACACTTCCTCCCATATAAGGCTTCAAACGGAGCCATGCAAATACTAGAGTGGAAACTGTTATTGTAAGCAAACTCTATCAACGGTAAGTGATCATCCCAACTTCCCTTAAAGTCAAGTGCACAAGCTCTCAACATATTCTCTAAGGTCTGGATGGTCCGCTCAGCCTGACCATCGGTCTGCGGATAAAAAGCAGAACTCAAAAGCACTTGGGTACCAAGATCCTTCTGAAAAGCTTTCCAAAATTGTGAAGTGAACAGAGTACCCTTATCCGAAATGATAGACAAGGGAACTCCATGCAGTCTGACTAGCTCTCGAATATACAATCTAGCGTAATCCTCAGCATTATATGAAGTATGAACAGGCAAGAAATGAGCAGACTTAGTCAACGTATCAAACACAACCCAAATGGAATCATGATAGCGTCAGGAAGGAGGTAAACCAATCACGAAGTTCATATTTATCTCTTCCTACTTCCAGGTAGGAATACTAAACTCTTGCATCATACCACCTGGTCTTTGGTGTTCAACCTTAACCTGTTGGCATATTGCATACTTAGCTATAAATGCTGCTATATCTTTCTTCATGCCACTCCACCAATAGATTTCCCGTAAGTCTCGGTACATCTTGGTGGCACCAGGATGAATAGAATATCGTGCCCCATGCGCTTCAGCCATAATCCTTTGTCTCAGATCATCAACATTCAGGACACACAATCTACTCTGCAATCTCAACACACCATCTCCCTCTTGGGAGAAAACCTCTACTTTTTGGTCCATGACTGACTCCTTCAGTCTAACCAAACTAGCATCTAAGTATTGCTTTTCCTTCACTTCCAAAACCAAGGAGGATTCGGAACTACTCTGAACCCCTATACTACCTTCAGCAGAGTCAAACAATCTAACCCCCAATCTAGCCAAACGATGTACATCACAAGCCAACTCTTTCTTACCTTCTACCACATGCAAAACATTACCCATGGACGTTCTACTTAGGGCATCCTCCACAACATTGCCCTTGCCTAGATGGTTTAACACACTCATATCATAGTCCTTTAACAATTCTAACCATTGTCTCTGCCTAAGATTCAATTCTCTCTAGGTAAACACATACTGCAGACTCTTATGATCAGTGAAAACATCAACATGGACACCATACAAATAGTGTCTCCAGATTTTCAAAGAAAACACAATAGCAGCCAACTCAAGGTCATGGGTGGGGTAATTTTTCTTATGAGGTTTCAAGTATCTAGAAGCATAAGCTATCACCTTACCCTTCTGCATCAATACACAACCCAACCCAACTCTCAAAGCATCATAGTACACCACAAAACCATTAACACCATCAGGCAAAGTCAAAACAGGGGCTGAAGTGAGTCGAGTCTTCAACTCCTGAAAACTCTTCTCACAAGATTCGGACCATAAGAAATTCACTTTCTTTTGGGTCAACTGAGTCATAGGAGATGCTATAGAGGAGAAAACCTCAACAAAATGGCGGTAATAGCCATCTAAACCCAAGAAACTTCATAAATCAGTAGGAGAAATAGGTCTAGGCCAATTTCTAACAGCTTCGGTCTTTTAGGGATCAACTCTAATACCCTCGGGAGAAATGATATGAACTTGGTAAACAACTTATGATCTTTAAGGATTTGCAAGACAGTTCAGAGATGATCAGAATGTTCATCCTCACTACGGGAGTACACCAGTATATCATCGATGAACACTATGACAAACATATCCAGATATGGTCTGAACACTCGATTCATGAGGTCCATGAAAGATGCTAGGGCATTAGTTAACCCGAAAGACATAACAAAAAAATCAAAATGTCCATAACGAGTTCAGAAAGTGGTTTTTGGGATGTCACACTCCCTAACTTTGAGTTGATAATAGTCGGAACGAAGGTCTATCTTTGAGAAATAACTTGCACCTTGCAATTGGTCAATCAAATCATCTATTCTCAGAAGGGGGTACTTATTTTTTATGGTGACTTTATTCAGTTGGCGGTAATCAATGCACATACGCAAAGAGCCATCTTTCTTTCTCACAAACAACACAGGAGCACCCCAAGGAGAAACACTGGGCCTTATGAAACCCTTATCTAGTAGATCTTTGATTTTCTCTTTCAACTCCTTAAGTTTTATAGGGGCCATACGATAAGGAGGAATAGAAATAGACTGAGTATCGGAAAGAAGATCAATCCCGAACTCTATCTCTCTATCAGGAGGTATCCTTGGGAGATCATTCGGAAAGACATCAGAAAAATCATTGACGATGTTAACAGACTGGAGAGTTGGAGTCTCAGACTTAGTGTCTTTGACTCTAACCAAATGGTAAATACACCCCTTTGAAATAAGCTTTCCAGCTTTAAGGTAAGAGATAAAATAACTCTTGGGTGACACAGAATTCCTAGACCACTCAAACACGGATGCACCCGGAAACTGAAACTTGACCACTCAGGTCCGACAATCAATAGAGGCATAAGAAAAATACAGCCAGTCCATACCCAGAATCACATCAAAATCTACCATGTCTAACTTAATCAGATCAGCCAACAAGACTCTATGAAGAACGGTAACAGGACACTTTTATACACTTTCTGGGCAACAATAGAATCACCCACTGGGGTAGAAACTAAGATAGGCCCAGGAATAATCTCAGGACTCATTTCAAAATTCACAGCAATCAAAGGTGTAACATATGAGAAACTAGATCCACGATCCAACAAAGCATACACATCAAACTAAAATATACAAAGCATACCATTAACAACATCGAAAGAGTCCTCCTATTCTTGGCGGGACGGTAAAGCATAGAATCTATTATGGTGCTGCCCACCAGCATTACTAGAAGAGGCTTCCTGAGCTGGGGCTGGGTGAGTTGCTGGAACTGGAGCACTAACAGTTTGAGTTTGGGTCTGAGGGCGATAGTCACGACGCCATTATCCATCCTGTGGACAATCTCTAACTCTGTGACCCATGTCACCACATCAGAAATAACCCCTCTTCTTACCCCAACACTCACCCGAATGAGCCCTACCACACTTAGGACACAGGGGATGATTTGGCTTACTGCCATCACTGTACTGGGACCTGGATACATATGAACTACTACCTTGCTCCTGCCTATCTCTAAGCACGGAAGCACTAGCAGATAACGGTGCTGGCATAGACGAACGATCCTGATACTGAGGGCGACTCCCTCCTTGTGATCTAGTCTGGCCCTGTCCGTGCTGCTCAGACCTAGCTCTCTTATTTCCTCTCATTCTATCTCTCTCCTTAATCTTATCTGCCTCAATCTGTTGGGCATGAGTCATCAGCCTCGAAAGATTTATCTCACTATTCAGCATAGCAGACCTACACTCCTTAACCACATAACTAGACACTCCAATTACAAACTTACTCATACTAGCCCGATTATCAGCCACTAAGTCAGGAGCATACTTAGCCAACTGATTGAACTTTAGACAGTACTCCCTAACAGTCATAGAGCCCTGTCGCAGGTTTATAAACTCTTCCACCTTCGCCTCCGTCATTGCCAAAGGGAAAAACTTATCCAGGAATGCATCCTAGAACTCTTGCCAAGTTGTAGGGACAACTCCCTCACCTCTACCTTTTCTCCAAGAAACAACCCAGTCATAATCAAGGTCTTTCAACCTATACGCAGCCAACTCCACACTATGTTCCTCAGATATATGCATCACCTGAGTAATCTTTCGCACCTCCTCTAAAAACAACCGTGGATCCTCATCAAACTTGGACCCATAGAATTCTGGCGGATTCATCTGCATGAAGTCACGGATCCTGGCAGCAGCTAAATCACCTCCCTACTGCTATGGAGCTAGGGTTGGGTTGGCCTAAACATTTACAGTAACAGCTTGGGCCAACTCCTGAAAGGCTGCTCGAAATTTAGCATGAGACGCATTTTCATTCAATGGGTCAGCGAGTTGAGGCTGCTGACCATCATTATTTCTTCTCGCTTGACGTTGGGGCATATTTTTGAAAGAGGAGAGCATGAATCAATAGCAGAGAGAGACACTTTAAGCACGATAGACTTCTGAAAGAAAGAATCACACTTTTTCCTAAAACGTCCTATAGCCTCTTGCTCATAGATGTGGCGTGCTACACACCGATGATCAAGACTCTACTTAACGTGGCTTGTTAGACTCCCTAGGACACTTTAAAACCTTAGGCTCTGATACCAAGTTTGTAACGCCATGAAAAATGAGTCCCAGAGCATCACACGGTGCTTGAGGCTACGAGTAGCCCCAAGGTAACCCTTTGAGCCATTTTCATTCAGTTCAGCACAAATCAACAGGGTTTCCATAAATAACCCTCAAATATCAACAGAGTAATCATCATCCAAGACTAAAAGAATTTCAGAAAGATAACAAAATACGACTTATTAGTCAACTCCCAACATCTATACTAGTTTGACAAGCCTCTTAGAAAATCAATAAAACCAGCGAGCCAATGAGATATGCCCCAACTGACTCATACTCAGTTATCAAATATAAACAATTTCGTGAAACCAACATCAGACATCACGTCCTCGGAACATGAGGACTCACCACAACAGAGGATGTAGAATAGTGTGCCTGAAGAATCACTGTCAAACCTAGAACTGAGCACCTGGACCTACATTCTGAGAAAATACAACCCACATTTGAAGATGAGGGTCAGTACCATGGAAAGGAACCGAGTATATGGGGGTGTATGCAGTTGCATAAACATCATCATCATAAATATTTATAAGAAATATGCAAGATGTATGAAAGACTCACATAACCCGAAGAAAATCATCATAATCATGAGAGGATGAAATAAGTACAATAACACATGTGAGTCATCATATAATTTGTCAATTACTTTCATTTCATCAAGAATATCAATTCTCATTATTTAAATATCATTTAAATCTTTCGAAAGAATAACTTTCACAATTCCACTTTCAAATCAGTTCACTATTCACCATAGACATAAGGAAACACACACACACTGGGGGATCCTATAATCGACATAAACTATGTGATCTATATTGAGTCCAACGTACAACCCATGTTGGGGAGAGCCGTCCTATCCTTGCCATCAGAGTAGGACTATCGATATCAAATCCACACAAACTAGTGATCACTATATAAATCAGCCTCAGGCTCACTCCTATGGGGGAACGTAGTTCTAGGGAAGTAAGATCGATTTATACCTGCTACTCGGTGTTAAAGATTTCTCCCGGACTTAGCTCAGATTATTTCAAAGACAATCCACAACAAAACAATTTTAGTAATATATAAATATACACGGGAGCCATCATGCTTTCCATCTATCAAAATCAACTGCGTTGTGGATTTCTTTCACACTCGAGTTCAAAACAACTCCATTAAGACCAAAAGGTCAAATTATTCAAAATATCTTAAATATTCAACATCAACGTGCTTATAACACACACTTTTTACAAAAAAAACACAATTTTCAATGGGGATTCACGACCCAAGTATTAAAATCATGATAAATATTATTCAAGATTCATGCTTTATATCTCCACACATGTAAATTCATCTTTTAAAATCATAAACATCTAGATTTCATAATAATCATCATAAGATATGGGTTCATACTTCAAATTCATAAAAATCAAATAAAAATCATGCCTTTGTAAAGAAAATTACTTTTGGGCACAAGAACGAAAGAGAGTTCTTATTGAAAAGTCCCACATACCTTGAATGATGAACTTTAGATCGATACTCTTTTTTGAGATGTTAATCGTGCTTTTGAATGATGGTTCTTGGAGTTCTTGAATTAGGAACTTGGAATCTTGAATAAATTTGCAGAATTAATGGTGAACTTTGGAGGTTCTTGAAGTTGGATGTTGGAGCTTAGGGTTTTCTTTTTGAGGGAATTTGATGAAATATAAAATATAATGCTTCTAATAGGCTTTAATATAGGGTTTTGATGAATTTTGGGTAAGGAGGAATGACCAAAACGCCCCTAAAAATCAAATAATTCTCGAATCTATCCTTTGGTGGACTATTTTGAAAGTCTGAAGTAGATCAACCATAACTTTTTGCTCCGATAGACAAATTGGATGAAACCAATTTCATTGGAAAGAGGACTTGCAGAGCTTTCCGTTGATATATAGTAGATCACCCAGATAATTATGTACAAGGATTTATGATTGTTTAAAGTTGGAGAAAAAATACGCTAGGCCTCAGTACTTTTTCCTGCACATTTTACTGTTCACTACTATTCACGGTTCGATCGGAATGTTCATAACTCGTCGCTTGGGTGTCCGTTTTGGATGATCCATATATCGTTGGAAAGCTTATTCGATACTCTACGCAATGGTGGGTCATAATCTAAGAAATTACACATTAAAAATATATAATTCATTCTATAAGATAGAACCCAACATGTTTACGCATAAAATTTCAATGAAAAATTTCCCGGGGTATTACACAGATGGATCTATAGAAATAAACTAAGTGAGAAAGGTAAGGTTTTCTGAAATAAAGCCAGATTAGTAGCTCAAGGTTACTCTCAATAGGAAGGTATAGACTACGATGAAACATTTGCTCCTATAGCGAGGTTAGAATCCATTTAAATCTTATTAGCCTTTGTTTCTTTCAAATACTTTAAATTATATCAAATTGAGGTAAAAAGTGCCTTTCTAAATGACTACATTCATGAAGAACATGTTTAGCAAACTCCTAGTTTTGAATATCTCTCACATCCAAATCATGTGTTCAAACTTTCAAAAGCACTTTATGGTCTCAAGAAAGCTCCAAAAACTTGGTATGAGTGGCTAAGTAGTTTTCTGCTGAATAATAATTTTTAATGAGAAAAAATTGATATTAATCTTTTCACTCAAAAATTGGACTCTAACTTACTTATTGTGCAAATTTATGTTGATGATATTATTTTTGGAAGCCCTAACATCTCTTTGTGTGAGAATTTTGCTAATCTGATGAAAAGAGAATTTGAAATGAGCCTTATGGGAGAACTTACGTTCTTCTTAGGATTACAAATCAAACAAACCTCCAAAGGTACCTTCACCAGTCAAGCTAATTACACTAGGGAGATCATAAAAAATATGAAATAGAAAAGAAGAAAGCTTTTGAGACTCCAATGAGTCCTTCAACAAATATGGATTTAGATGCATCCGGGAAGGATGTTGATAAAAAGACATATAAAGAAATGATTGGATCCCTGCTCTACCTAACCACGAGTCGATTAGACATTAAGTTCAACGTATGTAAATGCACAAGGTTTCAGTCGACTCCCAAAGAATTCCACTTAACTGTCGTCAAGAGAAACATTTTCTATCTCACGGGACACAAGACATTGGATCTCTGGTATCCTCACTCCTCAAACTTTGATCTAGTTGGTTATTCAGATGCTGATTTTGCAGGTGAAAAAAGTGATAGAAAAAGCACAAGTGGAACATGTCAGATTCTTGGTGATGCCCTAATTTCATTGCACATCAAGAAACAAACGTTAGTAGCTCTATAAACTACTGAAGCAGAATACATAGCCATTGGAAGTTGTGGTACTCAAATCTTATGGATCATGCATCAATTAATTGACTTTAATTTATATTTTGAGTCTGTACCTATGATGTGTGATGATACAAGTGCTATTAGTCTGTCAAAATATACAGTGCATCATTCTAGAGCTAAGCACATAATCATTAAACATCATTTCATTCGTGATCATATAGAAAGTGGTGATTTGGAGTGGACATTTGATTTGTTCGATTTGATTATCTTATATCTGTTCGCTTTTTTGATTTTTGGATTAACGAAAATGACAATAGTAATCAAACCAAAATAAATTCAGTTTGGTTCAATTTCTACAAATTCGATTTCATTATTTTAGATTTTTATTCCAGTTTTGAAGATTAAAGTAGTGAACCTTTCTTTGTCATGACTGACCATTTAAAATTGATGATTTTCTTAGAAAAATAATTTTTTCAAACCTATTTTTCATTCCCAAATATAAATAACTCAACATGTATGAAATGAAATAATTATAAGTTTAACATAATACATAACTGCATTATGTATAAGTTTGGTTACTTATTATATATTTATACTAAATATAATATATATATATATATATATATATATATTTGGTTTTTTGATTTAATCGAACTTTTTTTTGAAAAATAAAAAATTAAACATTTAATTGAATTTCTAAAATTTGAAATCAAAACAGATTCAAAAAATTGAAAAATTGAAACTAAAATTAAATTTCGGTTAGTTTTTTCGATTCTTTTGGTTTGAACCAAAATATGCCCGTCCCTAGTGATGATTTCTCTTTACAATTTGTTTATTCTGAAAATCAGCTTGCTGATATATTTACAAAACCCTTACTTGAAGAGAGATTTTGCTTTTTAAGGAAAAAACACGGTGTATTATGTATTTACGATCTTTAAATCTTTAAAATATTTTATTTTGGAGTAAAAATCTCTTGCATATTTTTTTCCATATTTTAAACCCTTGACTCAAGTCTTTTGTTTTATAATCCATCCACTTTCCACGCCACCTTTTTCTCTTTTTTCATTATTACCGTGTTTTCACCTTTTTAACTTCCTGATACTCCTCTGCCTCTTTGTCTCTACCATCACCCAGTTCACTACATCCTGTTTCAACTCCCGCCCCTTCATTTTCTCTCTCTCTTTTTCTACCTCTCCACCTTTATCTTCTCCTCCCATGACTAGAACTCGCTCCATGGATAATCTCTTAAACCCTCCTGAACCAAATTTCCGACAACCTCGACCTAGTTCTTATCTCTGAATCTTTCAATAAAGCCTCTTCTAACTCCCTTCAGTCGACTGTCTCCACAAAGTGATTCGCCTCAAGTCCTAACTCCTCGTCTAAGAAATGCCGACCCTCTCCTTTATACTCTCTTCCTCTTGAGGACATGAACAAGTTCTGGACTTACGCTCAAAGAGAGATATTTCTCACCTTCAAAAATTGCTTTATTGTATCCGAATGGATTATCAATCTCTCTACATTAAAGGAGTCCTATTGTAATGTAAGTGCATTTTTCAAAGCCCAAGATCTACCTATGGTTTTTCGTTTATGTGGTTTGGAAGTGTTTAAAGATCATGTTTGCATGTTCTATGTAAATATTTGCATATCCCAAGACAATGGCATATTGGAAACCTTGATACTGGAAATTCGCATAATTCTCAATGATTTTCTGTTTGAGAAAGTTTTTGAAACTAAGTTTTCTAGAGTCATTCCTTTCATGAATGACACTAGACCAAAAAAAAGAAGGCTGTATCATACCTCGACGTGAATAGTTTCTCTTTTGGTCCTATGTCCCCCAGTTTTTAAAATAGAATTTTGGCTCACATCACTGTGATCACTTTAATTTCTCGAAAGAGCTCTCTCAGTATTTCAACATGCAGGGATGTGTTCGTTATCTACTTCTTGAAAAGGCACAAAATAACTGGGGTACCTGGATCCGCGAATACATGTTAGAAAGTGCCGCCAACTCTCACGCTCAGCCAGCTTTCCCTATGGATTGCTTATCACTAGAATTCTTCTTCACTATGGAATTGATCTATCTGCTTATCCAGTGGTAGAAGTCTGCCATATATGATTCCAAGAATGTTGCAAGCATGGGATATGTTCTTCTTGAAAATGAATGGTGCAAAAAGAAGATTGCTAAACCCAGTTGAATACACCCAATGTAAACAAATCCATGTCTAACCCTATGCTTTCTGTAGCTAAGGAGATTAAAGAGCTTAAAGACAGGCTCATAGCTATCAAAAAAGGGATAGTAAGTCTCTAAGAGTCGACTGCCAAACTAACACAGTTGAGTAACAAATCAGTACCAACGTGGGCAAGGTGGGACTCTCTCTCGATGGTTTCAAATAGGAAGAAGTGAAGCTGTTCAACGAGATGTTTGCATAGCTTGAAACCATTAAATATGAGACTTCCTCTTCCTCCAATGATCTCACAATCTCCATCCAGAACTCGTATTCTAGCTTTACCAAAAGTGTTAAAAAATCTTAAGACCGATTTTACATCAACATGCACAATACCTTAACCTACTTCCTGTCCAAGCAATAAAACTCTAGACTCTTATTCATAAGAGGTCTGTCCCTTTCTGTGTTTGGGGTTGTATAACGATATCTTAAAACTTATCCTGACAATATTTTTTTGTTGTTTTACTCTTAACTTCACATGGTTATTTCGTGTACCCTATTTATTCTGTGCATATATTGTGTTTGTCATTTTTGTTTGCTCTATTTTGGTCTTTTTGATCATGTCAAAAGGGGGAGAAATAGATCATATTAGATGAGGCCGCAACTAAAGGGGAGCAAATCAGCTGTAGGCATTAATTCAGCAAGACGGGAGAGCTAGTTGACTACTATAACAGGGAAGTCAACTGATTTTTAATATTTGTCATTATCAATGAGGGAGAGATTGTTAGCTTCCCATACTAACGTAATATGTTTTAGTAATGACAAACTAATAATTTACAATTTTCAAGATATAGAAGATCTCTAATGATGGAAGAATATCTCGCACAAGGCAAGGAGTATTCTTCCAAAGAAGCCGGCTGAACATGGAACCACATCAATCAAAATATCTTACTAGACAAGGCAATCAAAGATGATTGAACATCTTCCACAGTAAGGCAAAAGGAAAGTAGATCACACCCTCTACATGGACATATCTGATATGTACATACCATATGGTGCAAACTCCCTCAATCAAGAAATCAATTCAAATCCTTGATTTAGATGAAATCCTTTGGGTTTCCTTATGAAGAGAAGAAACAGAGACAACTGAAGGATATAAAAGCCAAGACTAAAGACAGAAGAAGGAACACAACTTCACGAAAGATCTGAGTATGTCTAAATCTTAGTCTTAATAAGAACTTTGTACTCTTAGCTTATAATAGTCACCATAGAAAGATCGAGTCAACTTAGTTATTACAATTGAAGCTTCATCACAAGATCTGAATATCAAAATAAGCTCCAGAACTTATTTTACATATTTGTACTCCGATACTACTTTGAATAATTGAAAGGAAACTTTGAGACCCAAGGAGATTGGAAGTAGGCATCATATTGGTGTTCTGAACCAGGATAAATTGCTGTGTTGTTGCTTTATCTGCTTATTTACTTATCTGCATCATTAATTCTAAACCTATTTTGTTTAAGTATATTTGTGTGTCGGGAAGTCAACTGTCTAACTTGACCAATCATCTCATGAAATTTTCAATTCACCCCCTCTTGGCTTTTATACGAGTCGCCAATGCATTTCTTCAAAAAGGTAACATTGAAGACTGGATGCACTGATGCTAAATCTACTGGCAGTTCCAACTCATATGCTGCCGTACCAAAGTAACTCAAATCCTTATATGGGCCAACATAGTGAGGACTGAGCTTTCCCTTCTTATCAAACCTTTTTACCCATTTCATGGGCGAAATTTGTAAATACACAAAATCACCAACATCAAACTTGAGCTCCCTTCTTCTAACACCTGTATTAGGATTTCTGACGACTATAAGCAGTAATCAGCCTTTCTCTAATAGGATGAAATTTTTTCATCACCACATGCATTGAATTTGGCCCTACCAAAGCAGCTTCACCAACCTTAAACCAATCAATAGGAGATCTACACCACCTACCATAAAGAGATTCAAACGAGGCTATCTAAATACTGGAGTGATAGCTGTTATTATAAACAAACTCAATCAAAGGCAAGTGATCATCCCAACTACCCTTAAAATCATCACACATGCCCTCAACAAGTCTTTTAAAGTTTGAATGTTCCTTGTTTCCTGACCATCTGTCTACGGGTAAAAAGATATCCTAAGGTGGACTTAGGTACTAAGACCCTTCTGAAAAGTCTTCATAAATTGACAGGTGAACTGGGTACCTCTATCTTAGATAATGGTCAAAGGGACCCCATGCAATTTCACCAACTCCCTAAGATAGAGCTTAGTATAATCTTCGGTTTAATCTAAAGTATTAACTGGTAATAAGTGGGCTAACTTAGTCATTTGGTCCACGATAACCCAAATCGAATTATGTTGTCGACTAGTATAAGGCAACCCTGTAATAAAGTCCATATTCACCACTTCCTACTTCTAAGTAGGAATACTGAATTCGTGAAGCATATCACTAAGCCTCTAGTGCTAAACCTTAACCTGCTGGCATTTGGTCACTTAGCCACGAATTTTGCGATATCCTTCTTCATGCCATTTAACTAATAGACTTCCTACAAATCACGATACATCTTAGTGGATCAAGGGTGAATAAAATATCAAGAATCATGAGCTTCTGCTAATATCCGCTCCCTCAAGTCATCTACACCCGAGACACATAATGTGCCCTTACAGCGAAGAACACTATCTCCCCCTTTGGATAAAACCTCAACCTTCTGATTTTGAACTCCTCTTTCAAATTTAGCAAAATAGGATCTCTCTCTTGCTTTTCTTTTATTTTAGCAACCAAAGAATATTCTGAATCATTCTGAACCAAGACACTACCTTTGGTTGAATCAACTAACTAAACTCCCAACCTAGAAAGCTGATGAACCTCATGAATTAACTCTTTATTATCATCCTCAATGCGAGCAACACTCCCCATAGACAATCTGCTAAGGGTGTCAGCCACAATATTGGCCTTACCCGAATGGTATAAGACACTTATATCATAGTCTTTCAATAACTCTAGCCACCTTATCTGATAAAGATTTAGATCCTTCTAGATGAATAGATACTAAATACTCTTATGATCAGTGAATACATCAATATGAACCCATAAAGATAATGCCTCCAAATTTTAAAGGCAAACACAACTGCTGTCAACTCAAGATTGTGAGTCAGGTAGTTATTCTTATGAGGCTTGAGTTGTCTAGAGGCATATGCTATAACCTTGCCTCACTACATCAACACACAACCAAGACCAACCCTAGAATCATCACAATAGACCACAAAACCATCTAAACCTCTTGGAAAAGTTAATATTGAGGCAGAGGTGTGTTGAGTTTTCAACTCCTGAAATTTTTCTCGCAAGAATCGAACCACTAGAATTTGACTTTCTTCTAAGTCAGTCTGGACATGAGAGAAGCCATATAGGAAAATACTTCAGTAAATTATTGGTAGTAATCGATTAAACCTAAGAAACTCCTGATATCTGATCGAGAGATAAGTCTAGGCCAATTCTTTACTGCTTAGGTCTTTTGAGGATCAACTTGAATGCCTTCACTAGAAATAATTTGACCAAGGAATGCTACCAATTTCAACCAGAATTCACACTTGTCAAACTTAGCGAATAACTGGTGATTTTTAAGAGTCAACAAGATAATTCTCAAATGATCTGCATGTTCACTCTCACTTTGAGAATAAACAAAGATGTTATCTATGAAGACTATAACGAACATGTATAAGTACTTCTTGAACACCCTATTTATCAAGTCCAAAAATGCTGCAGGAGCATTTGTTAGTCCAAAAGACATAACTATAAATTCATAGTGACCATAACGAGTTTTGAAGGCTATTTTTGGAATGTCATAATCTCTGACTCTGAGCTGATGATAACCGGATCTGAGGTCTATCTTAGAAAAACATAGCACCCTAAAGTTGGTAGAATAAGTCATCAATCTTGGGAATAGGATACTTATTATTGATTGTGACTTTGTTCAACTGACGGTAGTCGATGAACATTCTGAAAGAATTAACTTTCTCTCAAACAAAAAGAACTAAAGCACCTCATATAGAGATGCTGGGCTTGATAAAACCCTTTTCAAGAGATCTTTTAACTATTCTTTCAATTCTTTAAGCTCGGCTAGAGCCATTATATAAGGTGGAATTAAAATAGGTTGGGTATCTAAAAGAAGATCTATTCCAAAGTCAATTTCCCATTCGGTAGAAACTTTGAAAAAATCTTCAAAAAAACACTTTTGAAAATTTATTTACTACTGTAACTGACTCAAGACTAAAAATTTTGTACCTTGAGTCCTTGACTCCAATGAGATGATAAATTCACCCTTTGGAGATTATTTTTCTTGCCTTAAGAAAGGAAATAGACTAACCTATGGGCACTGAGGTACTACCTCTCCACTCTAAGACTAGCTCATTTAGAAACTGAAACTTGACTCTCCATTTCTACAATCAACTGAGGAATAGAAAAATTAGAGCCAATCAATGCCAAGAATAACATCAAAATTGGTCATGTCTAACTCTACGAGATCGACTTAAGTGACTTTATGGGATACCATGATTAAAAATTTTTGTATACTCGTATGGCTATGATTGAACTACCATCTGGAGTAGAAACTGAGAAGGGTTCCACCAGGATTTTGGGTCTGACACCAAAATCTATTATTATTTAGGAAGTCACGAAGGAAAGTGTGGCTCTAGGATCTAACAATGCATAAACATGAATGTGAAAAACTTGTAACGTCCCAGTGACGACATCAAGAGAACATTCCTGATCTTGTTGAGTCTGAAGGGCATAGAACCTACCCTGATACAGTCCACCAGTTACACTAAAAGTGGCACCCTGCTGAGTTGGGCGACGTATTAGAACTACTGAAGAGTTAGATTAACTCTGCTGACGAACAACTTTACCCCTCTGCACAATCACTAGGCAATCTCTCATCTATGGCATGACTTTCCATACCTAAAACAAGCATCACTACTAGCCATCTACTCATCCTTATTGTTCCTACCATATTTCTTACAAACTTGGTTGGTGTGAACACTATTCATACTACCCTGGGACTTAGAGCCTGACGCTCTATCTTGAGAATCCTTTTTGAACTTAGGTACTGGATTACTAACAGAAGATGAGGCTGGAGTTAAAGACTTCCAGCATAACTGAGAATGATTCCCACTATCTGACCTCTCCTGAGAGAAATTGAAGCTACTAGTTTTGTCCCTCTTATTCTCTTTTTTCTTCTCTTTGATATTCTCCTCCTTGATTTATTGAGCATGTACCATCAATCTGGAGATGTATTTCCTTAACCAAAATGGCCGTCCTACACTTCTTGACCATATCATCAGAAACACCAGACACAAACTTACTTATTTGGGCCCTAGAATCAGCCACCATAGTCGGAGCATACCTTTCCAATTGAGTAAACTCGAGTGAATACTTCTTCACACTCATCTACCCTATTTTATGTTTTTAAAAACCTGTACTTTGGCTTCCCCCAACTTAAGTGGGAAGAACCTATCAATAAATGCAACAACGAACTCATCTCACTCGACTGACCCTGCATCTACTTCTCGATCCTTCTTCCACTACTTAAACCAAGTGTGAGCCGCTCCTTGCAATTAGTAAGTAGGCATCTCTTTCCGTAGAAGTGACACCCATGATCTTAGTCACTTTCTGAATACTATCCAAGAACTCTTATGGATCCTCTTCAGGATTAGATCCAAAGAACACCGAAGGATTTATTCGAGTGAAGTCTCAAATTCTAATTTCTACCGTATTCACTACTAGGTTGGCTGGGGAAACAACCAACCGGTTATTCTGAGCAGTCATAGATTGGGCTAGTGCTATAAAAGTATCCTTAAACTCAGTGTGAGAGACCTGCTTATTCAGAGGGTCTTTGAGAACTGGTGGTGGTGCTTGATGGTTTCCATTTCTGCTTTCATTGGTTTTGTTGGGAGACATTTTCTGTAAATGGATAGAGGACGAGTTAGAAGAATAATTTTAATAGAGTTCACACTCTATCACACAACATAAATTATGAAAGAAGTAAGACTTTCCGAAAATATTTCATAGCTTCTCGCCCTAAGTGTGGCACGCTTCACACCCATAAATAAGACTTTACTTAACTTGACTTTTAAACACATTATGACACTTTAAACCTTCTACTCTAATACCAAATTTGTCACGACCTGAGATTGCCCCTAGTCGTTACACAGTGCATAGAGTCACAAGTGGCCCTAAGCTAACCCATGGTCTGGCATAATTCTAAGAATACTAAAAAGGGTGAAAAAATACTAGTTGGAAGCTAAACTGAAATAACTAATGGAAATAAAAATAATGTAATACTGAATATCAACCAAAACAAGAAATAGAATCATCTGTCAAACCAACATGCTGAAAGTCCAAACATCTATCAAAAAGCCTCTAAATCATAATGAGTTATTGGGACAAAGTCCTAACTAACTCCAATTGACTGAAACTAAAATAGTGAAAAAAATAAATATTAATAGCTAGTCCTCGACTGGTGAGGACTCTCCAAAACTGCTACTAAATGTCGCGTGAGAACATACTAGGTGCAATTCGGGTACTGAATATTTGAAACCTATATTATGAGATAATATAGTGCAGAAAAGTATGCAATCAGTACTTTGAGTGTATTGAGTTTGTGAGATGATAAAACTAACTAGTCAATTTGAACATAAATGCATGGAACTTGATAATCTAAATGCAAGACCACGTATAAACATGCACTGCATAAAACCAAATAACTGATTACGAGGTCATGCATAGTCTATAATTGGACATAAATAGAACCATAAATTAAGGATTGTGGGAGCTAACAATAACTGACGTACCCCAATCTAAGCAAATTGGGGTCCAACCTGTAACTCCAGATGGATGGGTGTTCAATGCCTTGCCAAGGATATGAACACTGACAGGCATGGATCTACTAAACTGGTGTCTTGAAGGACTAGGATGTCAGTCCTTAACTGGTGGGTGACCCTTTATAACCTATGGTGGCACTGTAGTTCTGTAACTTAGGCACTTCTACTAAAGGTCTCAGTCGTAACTGATGGGTGAGCCTTCATCCCTGCATTCACTCAGTGTTAAGTACTACTCCCAATTGAATGACACTAAAAACTAAATAGATTATTATATTACATTCTAAAAATATCATCATTGAATAATCTAAAGTGCCCAAATATATGTAAACTGGTATATGCATGAATTTCTAGGTATGAGGTGTTTATAACCTACCAGCTCTGTCAATGTAACTGAACATTATAATATAGGAAGCTGATCATAATGGAGAATTTCATAAATAAAGCCCAAAACTCAATGATTTATCAATAATAAGAAAATTCATGATTGTGAGTATGGGAAGATGCAAATATTATGTGAAAATATGTACTCAGGGTTAATTTTAAGAATTTAACTGAAATTCCAAGAAAACTAACAACTGTCATGGAACCCTAAATAAATAAGTGAATTAAACTTGAGGGTTTGAAGAAATATTTGGGACTCAATGGGTGGGAGGAACTCATTGATGAAATCCCACATACCTGGATATGGAAACCTCAGAGAAATCCTTTGAATTTGAAATTGAGGAATCCTAACTTGGCTTTGGAGAAGAATAATCACTTCTTTTCTTAGTTTCGATTGATTTTATGACTTAATAGGGATTTTGTGGGAAATTAGGCTTATATTCCACCCTTAGGAAATCCTAAACAACACAGGTTAGGAGTTAAAAAATAGGTAAAAACCAAAATTCCATTCTTAAAACGTTCAAGAAATTCTGGGAAATAGTCATCACGGCTCGGGTAATGACTCGTTATGTCTGGTCAGTCATGGCCTAAGTAGGTGACCTAAGTTTTGGGTCCTTTCTGTTATAACAATAACTCCTCTCTTAATGATTCGTTAGGCCTGATCATGAGTCGTCATAAAAGGTAATTACCAAGGGTCTATTTTTTTGGTTCCTTACTGTTGTCACGACGAGTCCACACCATGACTTGTTTAGTTTGACAATGAATCGTGTGCTAGAAACGTTGACACTGGACTGAAATCCTTGGTCACTCACTGTCGGGACAACAATTCTTCACTATGACTTTTGTGTCTTACAACGGGTCATTGTTCACAACCATGTGACAGTGCCTTAGAAGATTTTCTATAACTTTTTACTACAATGTCGGATTAAGGCGAGATTAGTGGTGTTAGAAAGCTAATTTAATGACCTATCTTTTAGTGGGTATATATCTTAAAACTTGGGGTATTACAATATGTAGCTTGTCCTAATGGGCATGTCATATGTTATTCAACTTGTCCTAGCGAACATGTTTAAGTAATTACCCTAGTTATCCTCTATACCCTGGCAAGGTATATTGGGCCTTTTCAATGAGGGTTTTTACATTGGACTCCATGTTTCTCACAAGGTTTATGTCGACTAAGAGAATCTCCCAAAGAAAAGATAAAATTCAGAAACTAAGTATAAGGACTCACACAGTTTATTAGATTATGATATACTACGTATGTTCAAGTTATTTTAGCTCTTAATTTTATTCATGATGTAACTCCCCGAAATTTCCATCCTGAGACGTCACATGGTGCTTAGAGCTACACGTAGCCCCAAGTTAACCCACTGAGCTAGACACTACCTCAAGGAACTCAATTCAACAATAGTCATGCATAATAAAGAGATATATCACATCGGGTTCATGAGAGATACTGGAGAGTACTAAACTATACAACCAAAATATATACTGAATGTCTGTACATACCATCCCTCTAGTCTGACAAAGCCTCTATACATCAAAATCAAGGAGCCTTTG
>NC_061121.1:200243924-200248981 GCF_002878395.1 Capsicum annuum
GTGTCAAGCTTTAAGCTTGACACATATCTTGAAAGCACTTGAAATATCAACTCATGGTAGAAATATGAAATTCACAATATTAAATATCAAGTCATAACTTGGGAATAGTAAAATAATCATGTATAACGAAGCTTGAAGAATTTATATTCTCATAGTCTCATGATGAAGTAATTTGGATATAAACCCACTTGCCAAATCATATAAATCCATAATAGAAATCAAAGCTTTGGGCACAAGAACGAAAGGATTTCACTTGTTCAAAACCCCACATACCTTAATCTTTGAAATTGGATGAATTCTAGTGCTTGAGACTCTATCCGAACTTGTAATAAATGATTCTCGAAGCCCACAATATGAGGAACTCGATTCTTAAAGAAATCTTGAAGATTTATGGATGATTTTTGGAAGATTAATGTTCTTGAATAAAACCCTAGATTTATTTTCTTAAGAGAATTGGAAGAGAATATGAAGAAATTAGGGTTTAGATGGGGATTCTCATATATATAGGGGCCTTCAAAAGATGGAAAAAGACCAAAATACCCTTGCAAAAATGTCCTTTAATTGTTAAAAAAAATAATTGACGACATTTGTGACAACTCGTCATGAAATGTCGTCACAAAAGGGTGAAATTTATGACTTTCTTCTTAAGGGTGACAACATTTTGTGACAAGCCGTCAGACTTGTGATAAGTCATCACAAAATGTCGTCACAAAATGTTGGAATTTTATGACTTTCTGCTTAAGGTGACGACATTTTGTGACAAGTCATCACAAAAGGTCGTCACACTATTTCCAGGCTGACATGCTGGAGTAAAATAGGCATAACATTTTACTCCGACACCGCATTTGGGTGAAATTGGTACCGTTGGAAAGCTAATTCAATTATCTATCAATTGGTGAGTCATGAGCTCAAAATTTCTTAGTGTGACAAGAGATATGATCATTTGAACTTGAATATGCCAAAATCTTTCTCAAGAATTCAATCGGTAAGGGATGTTTTGATTCACCTAATTGCTAGGACATCTTTGAGGCCTTAATACACATCACTCTTGATCAAAAACAAATCAAAGCACTATAATTTATTTCTCATAAGATTGAGTCATGGTGGCACTACTGGTTACAGTTCTTGGGGTATTACAATATCTCCTCCTTGAAAATATTCATCCCCGAATCTTGCCAGATAGGCCAAGAACAAGAAAAAAAATAAGGACGTATAGCTGGAACGACTCACTCAAAGGACTTACTTCACTCTTTACCTTCAGATACTATACAAAATGCACAAATTTGTGATGGAAGTAGACACACAGCTGAATCTTTAATAAGAAGGGGGTGGAATTAAGAAAGAATAGTACCTTTTGCTCGCTCCAAACTCACTCAAAGGAGGTGAGGGTACTTAGCTCGCATATGAGCTTCGGCTTCCAAAGTAGAACCCTCAATAGATTGATTTCGCCAAAGCACTTTAACCAAAGGAACTTCTTTGTTCCTTAGCCTACAGATTTGAAAATCCAAAATCTCAACTGGAATCTCCTCAAATGAAAGGCTATCCTAAATATCTAAGCTTTTGGAAGAATCAACCACAACAGAATCACCAATACACTTTTTAAGCATAGAAACATGGAATACCAGATGAATGCTAGACAAATCCACGGGTAACTCCATCTTATATGCTACTTTCCTAACACAGCTCAGAATCCTGTATGGACCAACATAACGAGGACTAAGCTTTTCTTTCTTCCCAAATCTCTTCACCCCTTTCATGATTGAAACCTTCAAGTACACCAAATCATTAACATTAAACTCAAGATCTTTTCTTCTCACATCCGTATATGACTTTTTATGACTTTGAGCGGTCTTCAATCTTTCTCAAATCAACTTAACTTTTTCCATAGCCTCAAACACAACATCAGGCCCAATCGCAGCTGCTTCTCCTACTTCAAACCAACCTATAGGCAATCTATATCTTCTCCCGTACAAAGATTCAAATGGGGCCATCTAAATACTAGCATGGAAACTATTGTTATACAAAAATTTGATCAATGGCAAGTGCTCATCCCAACAGCCTTTGAAATCAAGCACGCATGCCCTCAACATGTACTCAAAGTCTGAATAGTCCTCTCAGTCTGACCATCAGTCTGCGGATGAAAAGTGGAACTCAAATAAACTTGGGTACCAAGACCCTTCTGAAAGGCTCTACAAAACTATGAAGTAAACTGAGTACCCCTATCTGAGATGATAGACAAAAGAACTCCATACAATCTGACTAACTCATGGATATACAATCTAGCATAATCCTCAGCTGTATAAGACAAATGCACTGGCAAGAAATGAGCTAATTTAGTCAACCGATCTACAAAAACCCAAATCGAATCATGATGATGACGAGAAAGAGGCAAACTAATTACGAAATCCATATTCACTTCTTTCCACTTCCAAGTAGGAATGCTAAACTCTTGCATTGCACCACCGGGCCTTTGGTGCTCTACCTTAACCTGTTGAGAAGTAGAACTCTTTTCCATAAATCCTACTATATCTTTCTTCATACCGTTCCACCAATATATTTCCCGCAAATCGCAGTACATCTTAGGAGCACCGGGATGAATAGAATATTGAGCGCCATGCGCTTTAACCATAATTCTCTACCTTAGATTATCAATATTGGGAACACACAATCTACCCTGCAATCTCAACACACTATCTCCCCCTTGGGAGAAAACCTTTACCTTTTGGTCCTTAACTGACTCCTACAGTGTGACCAAACTAGGATCACGGTCTTGCTTCTCCTTTACCTCCAATACCGAAGAGGACTCAAAACTACTCTGAACTAACATACTCCCTTCAGCGAAATCAAGTAATCTAACACCCAACCTAGCCAAACGATGCACATCATGAGCCAATTCTTTCTTATAATTCTCTACATGAGCTATACTACCCATAGACAACCTGCTAACAACATTTGCCATAATATTGGCCTTGCCTAAGTGATACAACACACATATCGTAGTCTTTTAGCAACTCTAACCATCTTTTTTGTCTAAGATTCAACTCCCTCTGAGTAAACACATACTGCAGGCTTTTGTGACCAGTAAACACATCAACATGAACACCATACAAATAATGTCTCCAGATTTTCAAAGCAAAAACTACAGTTGCTAATTCAAGGTCATGGGTTGGGTAATTCTTCTCATGAGGCTTCAACTGTCTAGAGGCATAAGCTATAACTTTACCCCTCTGTATCAACATACAACCCAAACCAACTCTAGAAGCATCACAATACACCATAAAACCATCAGCACCATCGGGTAAAGCTAACACTAGGGCTGAAGTGAGTCGAGTCTTCAACTCCTGAAAACTCTTCTCACGGGCATCTGTCCACTAGAACTTAACTTTCTTTTAGGTCAACCAGGTCATGGGAGACGCAATGGAAGAGAAGCCCTCAACAAAATAATGGTAGTAACTAGCTAGACCTAAGAAACTCCTAATGTTAGACGGGGATGTAGGTCTAGGCTAATTCGTTACAGCTTCTTTCTTTTGGGGATCCACTCTAATGCCTTCGAAGGAAACAATGTGACCTAGAAAAGCAACTGACCTTAGCCAAAATTCACACTTGCTAAATTTAGCAAATAATTGATGATCTCTAAGAGTTTGCAAGATAATTCTAAGATGGTCGGCATGATCATCCTCTTTTTGGGAATACACAAAAATATTGTCTATGAATAAAATGACAAACATATCAAGATATTGCTTGAACACTCAATTTATGAGGTCCATGAAGGCTGCTGGAGTATTGGTTAACCCAAAGGACATAACAAGAAACTCAAAGTGACCATAACGGGTTCGAAAGGCTATCTTTGGAATATCATACTCTCTCATTTTAAGTTGATGATAGCCGGATCTAAGGTCTATCTTTGAGAAATAACTTGCACGCTGTAGCTAATCAAATACATTATCTATTCTTGGAAAATGGTACTTGTTCTTGATAGTTACCTTGCTGAGTTAATGGTAGTTAATGCATATATGCAATGTACCATCTTTCTTACGCACGAATAGAATAGGTGCACCCCACGGGGAAATACTGGGTCTGATAAAGCCTTTGTCTAAGAGATCTTTGAGTTGCTCCTTCAAATTTTAAAGTTTTGTGGGAGCCATACGGTACAGAGGAATGGAAATAGGCTGAGTGCTGGGAAGGAGATCAATCTCGAATTCTATTTCTCTATTAGGTGGGACCCTTAGGAGATCTTCCAGGAAAACATCGGGAAACTTATTAATAATGCTGACTAACTGAATAGTCAGAGTCTCGGACTTGAGGTTCTTAACTTAAACTAAGTGATAGATGCAACCCTTGGAAATTAACTTCCTAGCTTTGAGGTAGGATATGAAATGGCTCTTCGGAGTTACAGAACTCCCAGACCACTCAAAAATGGGCTCATCAGTAAACTAAAACTTGACCACTCAAGTACGACAATCTATAGATGCATAGCATGAGTGAAGCCAATCTATACCCAGAATGACGTCAAAATCAACCATATCTAGCTCAATCAAATCAGCACATATGACCCGATGAAGGACAGTGACAGGACACTTATTATATACTCACATAGTAATAACAGATTCTTATACCAGGGTAGAAACCAGAATAGGCTCAGGAATCCATTCAGGGTCCATCTCAAAATTTACAACAACCGGAGGTGTCACATAAGAGAAACTCAAACCGGGGTCCATCAATACATACATATCAAAATGAAAGACACGAAGCATACCAGTGAAAACATCTAGAGAGTCCTTCTGCTCCTGGAAAGGTGGTATAGCATAGAAGTGATTCTGGCACGAACCGCCAGCAGTACTAGAAGAGGCACCCTAAGGAGGAACTGGGTGGACTATGGGAGCGGGGGCACTGACAGCCTGACTATGGAGAAGAGTATCTCGGTTTCCCTATCTAGCATACGAATAATCTCTAAGTCAGTGGCCCAATTTGCCACAACCAAAACAACCCCTCTAATCAACAAAACACTCGCTTAAATGATCTCTACCACACTTGGCATATAAAGGAGGACAAGGTCT
>NC_061121.1:200251981-200255860 GCF_002878395.1 Capsicum annuum
CTTCTGACTAGTACAGACAAGCCTCTAACTGAAATTAAAGAGCCACTAGGACAGAGCCCAGTTGACCCGAACTGAAAGCACAATATCAGAATTAGTAATAATAAGCATCTAGAAACAAACATAAGTTTGGACCTTGAACTATGAGGACTCACCAACTGGATGGATGTAGGAGGTGGTGATTGTGGCTAATCACACTACTGAAGAAGAACACTAGAACTTATATTATAAAATAATGTATCCACACAGACATATATGACGTATATATGGTCAGTAATTCTGTAATGTACTAAGTATATCGGGGTGAATGCAAGAGTTAGAATCTAATACACATCATAAACTTGAAAACATGCATGCTAAGCGTAAATAGATCACTGTGGTTATGTGTAATACCCCGAGAACTCTACCCAATAATACCACCATGACTCAAGCTCATGATAAATAAATTATAGTTCTTTGGTTGTTTTTTGATCAAGGATGATGTATATTAAGGCCTCAAAGATGTCCTAGCGATTAGGTGAATCAAAACATCCCTTACCGATTGAATTCTTGAGAAAGATTTTGACATAGTCAACTTCAAATTAGCATATCTCTTTTTAAACTATAAATTTTGAGCTTATGACCCACCAATAGATAGATAATTTAATTATCTTTTAAATGATACCAATTTCACCCAAATCTGATAATGGAGCAAAAAGTTATGCCTATTTTACTCCAGTGCGTCAGCCTGGAAACTGTGTGACAACCTTTTGTGACGACTTATCACAAGCCCGACGGCTTGTCAAAAAATTTCATCACCTTAAGCAGAAATTCACAAAATTCCAACACTTTGTGATGAATTGTCACAAGTCTGACGACTTGTCACAAAATGTCATTACACTTAAGCAGAAAGTCATAAATTCCACCCTTTTGTGACGACATTTCATGATGACTTATCACAAATGTCGTCAGCTATTTTTTTCAGCAATTAAAGGACATTTTTGCAAGCATATTTTGGTCTTTTTCCATCTTTTGGAGGCCCCTATATATGAGAATCCCCATCCAAACCCTAATTTCTTTATATTCTCTTCCAATTCTCTTAAGAAAATATATCTAGGGTTTCATTCAAGAACATTCATCTTCCAAAAATCATCCATAAATCTTCAAGATTTCTTTAAGAACAAAGTTCCTCATAGTGTGGTCTTTGAGAATCATTTATTACAAGTGCGGATAGAGTCTCAAGCACTAGAATTCATCCAATTTAAAAGATTAAAGTATGTGGAGTTTTGAACAAGAGTAATCCTTTCGTTTTTGTGCCCAAAGCTTTGATTTCTATTATGGATTTATATGATTTTACAAGTGGGTTTCTACTCAAATTACTTCATCATGAGACTATGAGAATATAAATTCTTCAAGCTTTGTTATACATGATTATTTTACTATTCCCAAGTTATGACTTGATATTTAATATTGTGAATTTCATATTTCTACCATGAGTTGATATTTCAAATGCTTTCAAGATATGTGTCAAGCTTTAAGCTTCCTTATGACAAATTGGATTATTGAGTATATTGATTAATGAGATTGAGTTGTTACAATGAATCTTGATATTTCCTCAAAGTTATTGAAGTTGCCATGATTTAATGAATTGATACATTTTTATATTGAGAAATAGTGATTTGATTTGAGTCGAGTTAGGAATCCACAAATTGATTATGATTTGATAAATGAGAAAGAGATTTGATTTGATCTTCATGATAGATCCTTGTGATGTTTGTGGTGGATTTCCTAACACGTTCTGAGCTTGTGTCTGGGAGTAGTATTTAGCACCGAGCAGAAAATGTGGTATTCCCCCTGAAACTACGTGGCATCGTAGGATTGGTATTGATACTTGTGGGCCAGGGGCCGAGTATGAGATTGGGATAGCTAAATTTAGGTTGTACTCCCTGGCAAGAGTATGATCCTCCCACCAATGTGGGGTTCTCTCCTTAAGAGGGAAAAATGTTGGACTCCATGTAGCTCACATGGTTTATGTCGGTTATAAGAATCTCCCATGTCCATAAAAGTTGAGTTTCTTGAATTACCAACTCACTCCGAGTCTTGAGTTGAAGAGTTGAGTTGTTTATGATGATTTATGAGGTTTTTATCATATGATTTACTTACTATGAGATCATGAAAAGTATGTTTCAATCTAACTCAAGCCAAGTGAGCCATCATTGTACATATGCATATTTTCATGAAATTGATGATGATATTTACATTGTTGCATGCACTCCCACATACTCAGTACATTCCAAAGTACTGACCCACATATTTTCCTATGGGATATATTTTCTCGTAATGTAGGTTCAGGTACTCAGCCATAGCCGCGTTAGATATATTTGGGGGCCTCACTACATTTCCTCAGTGGTGAGTCCTCATGGTTCACGAACCGTGTCTATATTTTTATGATATCATTTTATTGTTATGGCTTTCAGTACTTTTGAGACAGTTAGGGATTTTTCCCAAATGCTCCTTGATTTTGATGTATAGAGTCTTTGTCAGACTAGAGGAATAGTATGTACAGACATTCAATATATATTTTGGTTGTACAGTTTAGTATTCTTCAGTATCTCTTTTGAAACCGATGTGATATGTCTCTTTATTATGCATGACTATTGTTGAATTGAGTTCCTTGAGGTAGTGTCTGGCTTCGAGGGTTAGCTTGGGGCTATGTGTAGCCCTAAGCACCGTGATATCTCGGGATGGAAATTTCGGGGCATTACAAAGCTTGGTATCAAAGCCAGGTTTAAGGAGTCCTATGTCCTAGGGAGTCTGACAAGCCGTGTTACGTAGAGCCTTGATCATTGATGTGTAGTGCGCTGCATCTATGAGCAAGAGGCTATGGGACATTTTAGGAAAAGTCGTTTCTTTCTTTCTAAAGTTTATCATGCCTACAACTATCTCTTTATCTGTGATTAACTCATGCTCTCTTATAATAAAAAATGCCTCCTCATCGAGCTTGTAGAAACAATGAGCAACCTCAACCCATTGATCCCTTGAATAAGCATGTGTCTCATGCGGAATTCCAGGCAACTTTTCAGGCGCTAGCCCAGGCAGTTACCTCTAATGCTCAAGCTAATGCCCAGGCTACTATTCTGCCTCCGCAAGAGAATAATTCTACTGCTGCTCGAGTTCGTGACTTTATACGGATGAATCCACCTGAGTTCCATGGGTCGAAGGTAACTAAAGACCCATAGATGTACTTAGATAAAGTAAGAAAGATCACCTAAATTATGCACGTGATTCAGGAGGAGAGTGTTGAATTAGTTTCCTATCAAATAAAAGATGTTGCATATGATTGGGTGGAGATATGGAGGAAGAGTAAAGGGGAGGATGCTGCTCCCATGACTTGGCAGTTATTCCAGGATATATTTTTGGACAGATTCTTTCCTCTTGAGATGAGGGAAGCAAAGATAGAGGAATTCATGAATTTGAGACAAGGCTCCATAACTGTTAAGGAGTGTTACCTTAGATTTAATCAGCTATCCAAACATGCTCCTAGTATAATGGCTGACTCCAGGACCACCATGAGCAAGTTCATGACCGGCGTGTCGAGTTATATTATGAAAGAGTGTAGATCTGCTATGCTTAATAGGGAGATGGACCTTTCTCGATTGATGATACATGCCCAATAGATTGAAGCTAAAAAGGTGAAAGAGAGGGAGAGAGTAAGAGGTAATAAAAGAGCTAGATCAGAGCAGCAGGGATTCGGTTAGTCAGATTCCATGGAGGGAACCACCCTCAATTTCAGAGATGTCCATTTATGCCTGTGTCTTCCTCAGTTAGTGCTCCTGTACCTAGAAGCAGGCAGGAGCAAGGAAACAGGCCTATCCTGTCCAGGTCTCAAGAAAGTGTAAGTAA
>NC_061121.1:200258860-200338650 GCF_002878395.1 Capsicum annuum
AGTGGCTCTTTAATTTCAGTTAGAGGCTTGTCTGTACTAGTCAGAAGATATATTTTATTTTAGATTATCATAGTTTTGAATAATATTAAGTTAAAATATTTGTTGATATTGTTAATACATCAAACCCAATTTATAATTTTCTTTGCTTTCTACTTATGTTTTAAGTTTACTTTTCTATAGTTGAGTGCTGAGTAGATATCATAGGTTAACTTTGGGGCTACTTGTAGTCCAAAGTACTGTGTAACGTCCAGGAGGTATTCTCAGGTCGTTACAAACTTGGTATCAGAGTCTAAGTTTATAAAGAGTCCTAGGGAGTTTGAGAAGCCGCATTACATGGAGTCTTGATCATAGGTGTGAAGCATTCCATATTTATGAGGGAGAGGCTACAAAATGTACTAGGAACCATACATTATTTCGTGATGTTTATCATTCATTGAAGTTATCTCTATCTACTCTAATTTATGCTTTCACGTGATAGATAATGCCTTCTAATTGAGCTTATACCCGTAGAAATAAGGATTACCCAGCCTTGTCACCACCTGCAGATTCTTTGAACAAGAACATGTCACATGCTGAGTTTTGGGCTATTTTTAAAGTATTGGCTTAGGCTGTGAATGCCCATGCTCAGGATTATGGGCAAGATACAGTCCTAGTTCAGCAAAATAGAAATTTTGCTGCAGCCAAAGTTTAAGATTTTATGAAGATGAATCCACCAAATTTCTTTGAATCAAACGTGAATGAGGATCCTTAGTTTATCATTGATGAGGTAAATACAATTAATCAGATTATTCATGTTACAGAAGAGGAATGTATGGAATTAGCTTTCTATTAAAGAAAAAATATTTCCCATGACTGGGTTATTATATGAATGAAAGGTAGAGGTGAGAATGCAACTCCTATAAGTTGGTATATATTTCAGGTGACTTTTTGGATAGTTTTGTCCTCGTGAGATGAGAGAGGCTACGGTAGAGGAATTCATGAACCTGAGTCAGGGCTTATTTCAGTTAAGGAATATTGTTTTAAGTTCACCTAGCTAGCTAAGCATGCATCAGAGTTGTTGCCCATTCCAGCACTCATATGAGAAAGTTTGTCACTGGGGTGTCAAATTTGGTAGTTAAGAAGTGTAGGACTACCATGTTGATTTGGGATATGGATATTTATTCACTGATGACTCATTAGATTGAGGTTGAGAAACTAAAGAAGAGGGAGTCAAGAGGGGAATTGTTCTTATTTTTAGAGTCATTC
Organism: Capsicum annuum; assembly: GCF_002878395.1. Lineage (NCBI taxonomy): Eukaryota > Viridiplantae > Streptophyta > Magnoliopsida > Solanales > Solanaceae > Capsicum > Capsicum annuum. The sequence continues at coordinate 200,260,106 of NC_061121.1, forward strand.
GTCAGCACCTTCACCATTTTCTGCCGCACGCCTGCACCCAGGCCTAAGCAAGAAGAATGGGGTAGAGTACCGACTTCTAGATCCCAAGGTAGCATTACTTGAGGACCTAAATACCCATCCTGTAATAGATGTGGTGGAAATCATTGGGTGAGTATTTAGCTAATAGAATAGGGCATTATGGATATATGGAAAGATGGACCACATGTTGAGGAATTGCCCTAGTGGGCAATAGAGATACTCGCCCAAAGGCTCAGCCCACTATTTCAGTAGCTCAGTTGAGCTGTCCAACTCCACAATAGGGTACATCATCTAATACTAGTAGTGGTCAGTGTCAGAACTGGTTTTATGTGATACCTTTATGTCAAGATTAGAAGATCTTCCTAGATGTAGTCACTGGTATGCTTCGTGTCTTTCACCATGGTTTTTTTGTAATTTTAGACTCAGGGTCCACCCTCTCTTTTGTGACCCCACTAGTTGCTGTGAACTTTGGTGTAAGTCCTGAAATTTCTTCTAAACCTTTCTTAATTTCCACTCTTGTTGGTGAATCAGTTATTGCTAGATGAGTGTATAGAAAGTGCCCTATTACAGTCCTTCATAGGGTTACTTTAGCACACTTAATAGAGCAAGATATGATAGATTTTGATGTCCTTGTTGGTATATATTAGCTCTATTCATGCTACATATTATTTGATTGTTGCACCCAAGTGGTGAAGTTTTAATTTCCTAATAAGGTAGTCCTTGAGTGGTAGGGTAGTTAAGTATCTCCTAAGGGTCGTTTCATCTTCTATATTAAAGCTATAAATTTAATTTCAAAGAGGAGTATCTATCACCCGATTTGGGTCAAATATACTAAGTCTGAGACCCCAACCATCTAATCAATTCAAATAGTAATAAGTTTCCCAAAGTCTTTCTAGATGATCTACCTGGGGTGCCCTCCAATACAAAAATTGTATTCAAGATTAATCTCCTTCCAGATACTCAACCCATATTTATTCTTCCCTACCAAATGGATCTATCAGAGCTTAATGAGTTGAAGAAGTAACTTAAGGCTATCATAGACAAAGGGTTTATCAGTTGAAGGTCAGAGTATATGACATTCTGAAGACTAATTTCAGAACATGGTATGGTAACTTTAAGTTTATGGTTATGTATTTTAGACTAACAATTGGTCCTACAACATTGATAGACATAATGAACAGGATCTTTAAATAGTACTTTGATATGTTTTTCATTTTCTTCATAAATGATACACTCATTTACTTTTGGAGTGGGAGAAACATGTAGACCACTTGAGGATAGTGTTGCATATCCTCAAGTATCTCCAATTGTTTTCAAAGTTCAGTAAGTGTGGATTTTTGTTGGAGTTTGTTACCTTTTTAGCGCATGTGATTTCGACTGCTAGTATTCATATAGATCCTCAGAAATAGATGCAGTGAAGCGCTGGTATAAGACCATTACTTCATTTGATATTAGGAGTTGTCTGGGTTTAGTCGATTACTATAGGAGATATGTAAAGGGTTTTCCTCAATAGATTCACCATTGACTAAGTTGACATAAAAGAAAGTGAAGTTTATATAGTCAGATAAATTAGAGAAGAACTTTCAAGAGTTAAAGGAAAGATTGACTTCAGCACCAATGCTAGCTTTGGCAGATGGGTTAGACGGATTTATGGTGTACTGTGATTCCTTTAGAGTTAGGTTAGGTCTTTATTGATGCAGAGTAGAAAAGTAATAGCTTCTGCCTTGAGGCAACTTAATGATCATGAGAAAAAATATCCAACCTATGATTTGGAGTTAGCAGTTGTTGTGTTTGCTTTGAAAATTTGGAGACACTACTTATATGGTATGCATGTTGATATTTTAACCGATCATAAGAGTCTTAAATATGTGTTTATGTAGAAGGAGCGAAGGTGTTTGGAGTTGCTAAAGGATTATGACATGAATGTGTTCTACTATCTGGGTAAAGCAAATATAGTAGCTGACATGTTGAGTAGGTTGTCTATGGGTAGTGTGGCCCATGTGAAAAAGGAGAAGAATAAATTGGCCAAGGAGGTGCATACAGTTAGAGTACATTTGCTTGACATAGATGATGGTGGTATAGCAGTTTAGAATGGTTCAGATTCATATTTAGTGACAAAAGTGAAAGAAAAATAGCATAATGATCCCATACTTCGCCAGATAATAAATGCAGTTCAGCACTAACATATCGAGGTTTTCTCCCAATGAGGAGATGGTGTCCTTTGCTATCAAGATCTGATATGTATTCCTAATGTTGATTGATTGAGAGAAAGGATATTATTGGAAGCTCACAGTTCTAAATATTCAATTCACTCTGGTTCTACCAAGATGTACTATGACCTTCTAGAAGTTTATTGGTGGAATGGAATGAAGAGGGACATAGCAGAGTTCATGGCCAAGTGTCCCGATTGTCAGAAAGTAAAAGTTGAGCATCAAAAACCAAGAGGCACTTCAAGATATTAGCATCCTTATTTGGAAGTAGGAGGCTATTAATCTGGATTTTATTATGGGACTCTCACACTAGACATTAACATGATTCTATTTGGGTCATCGTGGATCATATGATCAAGTCAGCCCATTTCTTACCAGTTAAGACCTCAGATACAGCTGAAGATTATGCTATGTTGTATATTCATGAGTTTGTGAGATTTTATGTGATTCCCTTATCCACCATTTCAGCTCAAGACATTCAGTTCACTTCGCAGTTTTGGCAGTCGTTTAGAAAGGCCTTGGTATAAAAGTAAAGCTTAGTACTACTTTTCACTCGCAAACAGATGGTCAAGCCGAGTGTACCATTCAAACTTTAGAGGATATGCTAAGAGCTTATGTAATTGAATTCAATGGAAATTGGGATGATCATCTACCCTTACTTGAGTTTGCTTATAATAATAGTTACTATGCTAGTATTAAAATGGCTTCATTCAAAGTATTGTATGAGCGTAGGTGTAGATCACCTATAGGTTGGTTCAAAGTTGGTGAAACGGTTTTAGTTGGGCTAGATTCTATCCTTGAATCTATTGATAAGGTTCATTGATTCGTGAGAGGTCAAAACCCGCTCAAAGTCATCAGAAATCATATGCAGATGTGAGACAGAGGGAACTAAAGTTTGAGGTGGGTGACTGGGTGTTTTTGAAGATGTCACTCATGAAAGAAGTGATGAGGTTTAGAAGAAAAGGGAAGCTTGGTTCCCAACATATTAGTTCATATAAAATCATAAAGCGTGTTGGAGATGTTGCTTATGAATTAGATCTTCCATCAGAATTAGCCCTCCATTCAGTTTTCACGTGTTGTGGATAAAGAAGTTCATTGGGGACTCCTCCTTAGTAGTCCTCATAGAAAGAATTGGAGTAAAGATAGCTTGTCCTATGAGGAGATCCTAGTTGAAATTCTTGATCGATAAGTTCGAAGGTTAAGGAATTAGGAAGTGGCTTCGGTAAAATTTCTTTGGAGAAATCAATCAGTGAGGGAGTGACATGGGAAGTAGAAGCAAACATGATGAGCCGATATCCTCATTTATACACTCCTAGTACAAAGTGATTTTGAGATAGGAATTCTCTTCTAATCTATTCTACTCATCGACATCCCTACTCATATTAGTTTCTCCTATAAAGTTCACCTCTAATAAGTTATTTCAATTGTAAGTTCATGTTAAAAGTGAACGATTTCAGATTTAGAGTAAGATAAGATTCACATATCAGTCTAACAAACCCATGAAATAGGTCTTTTCCAATCCTAACCTGCATTCGATGATAAATGGTCCCAAAGGGGAGATAATGTTAGAACCCAAAAATTTCAACAATTTTATTTTGATAGTTTTGGTGTAATTTCTAAGCTAATTAATGATAAGGGAAGATAATAGGACCATTATGAAGTATTTCAGAATTTTTAGAACGCGTTTTGAGATACTTTGAAACACCAAAATAGTGAGAGTCCGTGTTAAGAGCATGTCACGGAGGCATGACACACCCTGTCATAAAAAGGAGTGGCTTGGCATGATAAGGGAATGTCATGCTGGCTGACTTCCTCAATAAGGGCATGCCACGCCCTTGGTGTGGCGCGATAAGGGATAGCTACGCCCAAGGGCGCAAAAATGCCAAATTTCATTTTTTCTTACAATATTTTGAGGGTTTTTTGGTCTTTTACCTCTTAAAGGATTTCCCAACCATAATAAACCATTTCCCCACCTTCACAAATCATTATACACAATTCATCTCTTCCCAAACCCTCAAGAAATGTAAAAGAGCATTTTCTTCACAAGATTCAAGCTCTCAAGGTCTCAATTCAAGTTTCCTCCGAGCAATTCACTTAGTCCAGGTATGTGGGATTTGAACAAGGATAACCTTTCATCTTTGTTTCCAAAATTTGAGTTTTTATATTGAGCTTATGAAATTGATGACTAGGGTTCATACCCACTTTTCTTATGCTTTGAGATTTTGATGCTTCCTCATGAGTTGAACAGTATTTCGCATATGATTTCATGTTTACTTAAGTTTTCATCTACTGAAGTGATCTTAAGTATTGAATTTTTGATATTTTGATATGAAGTTACCATGAGATGATGAATGATTACAATTTGAGCATAAAGTACTCAATTTACAAGAAAATTCACGCTTACTAATTCAAGTTACAAAAGTATTACAACATGATAAAAGTTTCATTTTTGATTTTCATGAGTACAAACAATGTATGAAGCTCACATAAGAAATTAATATTTTGAGATAGAAACAGAAGCATATTGTGTTTTTAAATTTATCAACTCATATACTTATTTCAAGGTGAACTTCATAGACATAGTACAAGTAATAGTATGTTTTTAGGAGTAGTACCTAGCATTGAGGAGCGAAGGTTTAACGTACCATAGTTACATAAACTATGTGCACTCAGTTATTATTCAGCTTATCCAAATGGGCATGTAGCTTGTCCTAACAATCATATCATATATTACCCAGCATGTCCTAACATCCATGTTTAGGTGATCACCGTAGTTAGCATCTATACTCTAGCAAGGTATATTGGGCCCTTTCGATTAGGGGTTTTACATTAGACTCCTTGTTGCTTGTATGGTTTATGTCCATTAAAAGAATCTCCCACAGAAAAGATAAATTTCAAAAACTAAATGTAAGGACTCACATAGTTTGTCAGATTATGCTTTACTATGTATATTCATGTTATTACATCTCTCAGTTTTATTCATAATCAAGGTGAGTCTATTTACGCTTAGCATGCATGTTCTCAAGTTTATGATGTATATTAGATTTTACCTCTTGCATTCACCCCCACATACTCAGTATATTTCAAAAGTACTGACTATATATATGTCTGTGTGGCGACTTTGTTTCATAATGTAAATTTTGATGTTCATCCCCAACAGTGCGATTAACCACGATCACCATCTTCTTATCCATCCAATTGGTGAGTCCTCGTATTTTGAGGGCCAAACTTGTGGTTGTCTCCAGATGCTTATTATTACTAATTCAGATATTATGATTTCCATTTGGGTCAGCTGGGATCTGTCCTAGTGAGTCTTCAATTCAAGTTAGTGGCTTGTTAATAGTCAGACGATGTGTTTTCTTTTAGATTCTGATAGTTTTGAATGATGTGAAGTTACAATGTTTTATGGATATTGTCAATACATCAAACCCAGTTTATAATTTTCTTTAGTTTTCACTCATGTTTTAATTTCACTTTGCTATAGTTCAGTGTTGATTAGATATCATAGGTTAGCTTTGGAGCTATTTGTAGTCCTAAGCACTGTGTGATGCCTAAGGGGTATCCTCGGATCGTTACACTACAGAAAATACATAATTAGATATGGAATAATAATACTATAACATTACTTGAAACTTTGTTGACTACAAACAGTGTTACAACTTTGCATAAATTATTTAGTCCTTAACACCTTGATCGAGACCTCAGCCACAAAAACTGAAGTTTCAATGCATAAACTGACTAATATATAATATGTTTTTTTACTTCAAATAATTATTTGCTACTTGGAAACTAATAGTTCTAGTGAATTAGTGTGCTAATCAAATATCAAAAGCATTGAACGCGCAAGAGAGGTTTGTCAAATAACATACAAATAGGAATAATAACCTAGCAATAGAAAAGTCCATGGTCTGATAATTCGTAGATCTATCCCCCCATACATATCATCCTCAACAACATCTCCAACCCCACATTTATTAAGAGAATGAAATATTTTGTTTCACAAACAAAAAAGTGGCCGGACAGATTTCTAGTTTAATCCCATACCGGATATTGAAAATTCAGCTTCTTTGTACTAAAATCCTATAGTTAAACCTCATAGTTACTCTTCATATAGATAGAAAAAAAACAATAAATTTGTTCAAAATGCAAGTGTTGGTAAGAAATAACAGAGATTGTCTTCTTACCACATAAATGACAGATTTTACAAGGGAAACACATCCAAGATGAGAAACATTAAATCACTTTTTCTTTGTTAAAACAAGACAAATCTAATGTTTCCTATAGATTAATGAATAATTTCCAAGCTACCTATACAACACAAAAATACAACATTAATTACGATGACCTATCCCAGAAGAGGAAAAAAGAGAAGGGATACAAAAAGTTTCTATCCCAGATAGAGCTACGATTTCAAAATTTAATTGCGAGCTTCTCGTTGGACTTAATTCAAAGCCTGTAGTATCATAAAGATAAACCATATATTAATATCTGTTTACGTGTTCATAATCATTCTCTAAAAGGCTATTAGTACTAATAAAAGGATGTGTGTAAGCTCTTCAAAGGTGATTGAGGTGAGAGACACAGAGCGAAATTCTAGATAAAACATGAACTCTAAATTGAAACACATGTCATGCATATATTGACTTGATGTATACACAAATTGCGTGTTAGTTTTAACCATGGAAGTAGTGGAGAAACGAAAGGACGAAGAGAGGAGAGCACCTTTAGGTGTCAAAGATATGTTAAAAAAATAGGAGCAAATATGTCTATATTTATGGGAGAAAATGGTCAGATGTAGCAATCTATATTTAATTCCTTACTGATTATGTTATGGTAGTGGGAGAAGAATAAGGAGAAAAAATATCGACTAGAAAGATTGAGGATTTTTTCATTTAGTAATTTTTTAAATAGTACCCACACATATAAAGAAAAATAATCTAAATAAAAAACTATAATATATTATGAAATATAAAGCAAGAATAAGAATAAATAAAGAGAAGAGAGGAGACTTCTTTATTGATGAGAGATCATCTTGAGAGATGCTTTGAGAATGATTTACAATGAATAAAACCCCTTTATTTATAGAGAAAATTACTTCTAGTTTCTCTCTAAAATATAGATACTTCAAATCCTGATAGATATTAACTAGATCTTGATAGATCTTATCTATATTCTTGATAGGCATTCACTATAATGTAAATACATTTATAACACTTCCTTGAATGTCTACTTGATAGAAAATGTGCCTCGTTAAAACCTTATTAGAAAAAACTCTATGGAAATAAAAAAAGAGTCACATCTCTAACAATACGCATATAGGTTGCCTCATTAAAAACCTTACAAGGAAAACCCAATGGGACAAAACCTTGAAAGAAAAAAAGTACAACGCGTATTTGCTCCTCCTGACGAGAACATCAATGAACCTTTACATTTCTATCTTGTGTATTATCTTCTTGAAAGTTGCAGTTGAAAGAAACTTGGTGAATAAATCAACCACATTGTCACTTGAATAAATCTGTTGCACGTTAATATCATCATTCCTTTGTAGCTCATATGTATAGAAAAGCTTTGGTGAAATGTGCTTCGTTATATCTCCTTTTATGCATTCTCCCTTAAGTTGTGCTATTCATGCTGCATTATCTTCATATAAAATCATGGGTACTTTATCACATTTCAAATCATATTTTTCTCAAATAAGATGTATTATGTACCTCGAACACACACTTTTTCGGCTTTCTTCATGAATAGCTATTATCTTACCATGGTTTGATAAAGTGGCTACGATAGATGCTTTGTATATCTCGAAGATATGACAGTATCCTCACATGTGAACACATAGCCTACTTAAGACCAAGCTTTATGCAAGTCAGATAAATACCTAGCATCAGCATAACTAACAAGATCGAGACTGCAAGCTTTAAAATAAAATAAACTCATGTATTTTATCCCATTTTGATGTCTCTCAGTAGAAGCAGAAATATACCTTGCTAATGAATTGAATGAAAAGTCTATATCATGTCTTGTAGTATTTACAAGATACACTTGTACGTCAATTGTACTATGATATGATACTTCATAACTAATTCAATTCATTATATTTCTCATGTCAGCAAACAATCTATTATTTTTGAAAACTCTCCAAGAGTTTCAATAATTTTCAAGTTATAAGCTTATACGATATAAGGATTATAAATAAGTTTTCCAAAAGCTTGTATATGCTTCACACATTTTGAATCCTTAAGAACTTTCATATAAATTTTGTCAAGTGACAATATTCAGCATATCATATATGATATCTTCAAGTGTCTGGAATGCAAATCAAATAAGTTTCATGCTTACCAAGATGCATCTTTTCATGTAACTTGATAAATATTTCTATGTCAGTATGCTTAAAAAAATGTAGAATTCACATCCTCATAATATTTTACAATATTGTGCCAATATCGTATCAAAGATATTGATGATATATCATTTCGTATCTGTTCACAGTGTGACATAACATTTTGAGATCTTATTACTTTGTTATTTTCAAGTACCTAAACCTCTCATAGGTTTCATGACGTGTTATGTCGTAGGCTCTTCAAGAGCAGATTGCCTTTTTATTATAATTATTTGCTCCTTATTCTTTACAAGGACTATGTCATTTGAAATCGATTGGTCTACCACGCTTCACGCATGTGTAGATTTTGTCCTTTATGGCTAAAAATAGGAGCACTTGCAGCTTAAATATGAGATTAAATTTGAGTTAGTAAATGCTTCCAGCATATGACTTGAATTATCCTTTTAATAAGGATTTGATGATAATTTCTAACATACTTCATAGTTGTGTATAATCTCCCTCTTATGTTAGGAAAACTAATATGTATCCTCCGTATTCTTTGAGGAATCCATCTTTGTGCATCATGGTATATTCATTAATCTTATACTGCACATCAAAACTATTAGATGGACAACGTATAATTCCTAACTCAGAACCAACTTTGAGAGAAAATTAATCATAATTTATTGGTTTGATGCATACAAGTACTTTTGTATATAATATTTCGTATTTCAAACTAATACATGTAGCTTTATTCTCATTAGCAATGAGTCAGCTATTTATCGAATGCATTCAATGCTAAACCAACATCATCAAGATGAATTATCTTGATTACACAATCTGAAAGTTATGCTCTTAACTCAATTTTATTGAGCAAGCATCTTTATTAATGTCAAACTACAGGTTGACAATAAATGTACATGTGATTATCTTATATCAATGCATCTTAATAGATCACATGAAATATGAACGAGCCTTATTCACTTTTTATACTTTTCAGATTTTAAGGGATCCAATCCCAATATTAATTGGTCCAACCAACTTATCATGAGAACAAGCAACATAAATAATTCTTGAAGAATCTTCTAGTTCCCAATTATTCAACCTCTTTTAGAGGTGAATTGTGATACCATCACAATCAAGTGAACGTTTGAATTAATAATCTTCTCATTCCCTATAGGAATAGAATGTAATCGTGCCTTAAGCCTATCAAATTCTGATAGCTTATAACCTCTTTCATGATATTGCTATTTCAGTAGCAAATCGAGGTATACATATAAGGTCAAGAATTGTTCTCTAATATATTTTATAATCATAATAAGTGTGTAAAAATATTATCACTTTTGATAATAATTATCATATTGTCTCACCGCGCTAATACTCATACATTCAATGACTTGTCTCTTTTGAGACATATTATGCACTGCTACCACATTCAGTTCAGAGAATGGAGCAAATTATCAACTTTCAGACTTATCATATATTGTTACCACATTCACTTTATGGAATGGAGCATATCACATACTTTTCGTCAAATACACATTATTTTGCCTTAGCCATCATAATATCATCAATATGGTGCATTGAGATTCAAACTCAACGTCTTATCCATATAAAAATGTCTTAGGCATAAATCGACAGGGTTTGAACCCAACATCTTATTTTCATGGTGCATGCATTCATATCGTGCGTTTGGGAGGATGACCATCTTCAAGTGGTAAAATCTTTCATTTAGGCTATTCTACAAAACAAGTGGATCCTTATTAGTAAGGCATTCAATTTTCAGAATTTCATCAAGATGATGACGCAACCAAATCATAACCTTAGCACGATTTTGATTAGATGCTATATTTTCTTTCTTTATGGCGTCTCCAAGACCCATAACATCTAATTGGATTTAGTTCTTGCTCGAGGCAATGAACTCAGATTTTGTAAAATTACTAGCAATATGAAAAAGAAAGAAAACAATACCTTAGCCTTCAAATTTGAGATGGTAGAGTCTCGTTCTGATAACGTACTATAAAATATAAAGCAAGAATAAGAATAAATAGAGAGAAGAGAGGAGGCTTATTTATTGATGAGAGATCATCTTGAGAGATGCTTGAGAATGATTTACAATGAATAAAACCCCTCTATTTATAGAGAAAATTACTCCTAGTTTTTATCTAAAGGATAGATACTTCAAATCCTGATAGATATCAACTAGATCCTAATAGATTTTTTCTATATTCTTGATAGACATTTACTATAATGTAAATACATTTATAACATAATATGAATTAAAAGATTAGTCTATTAATCTAGGAAAAAATATAAATATATTACCAAATCAAGTAAAATAGTTATAGAAGACAATTCAATGTAAACTTAATCCCATAGACTAGAATAACGATATTTGAAGTGTCCTAATTACTTTATTGTTGAATGGCGACACATTGAAATATATACACAATTAGACTTTATGTGACTACTTATTTAGAAGTCTAAAATAGTAGCACTATCACCAAACTAATATTGACCTTCCATAAACTCATTTAACTACGGAAGTATAATTATTTAATCTCCAACTTTAGCATAGAACTTTAGGATTTTAACATATATTTAGATAAGTTGTTATACATACCTTAAAGACTAGATTTTGCAATTTTTTTTTCTAATTTTGGTCAAATCATCTCAATCTACTTTCAATTATTTAATTATGTGCCTATTAACTATCTTTTCTTTTAAAAGCATTTCGTAGTTATAACTTTGTTGTTCATTACTCATCAAGCTGAGTTACTGTCATTATTTTAGTGATACTTGACGGATATTCTATAAAGATCAATCAACCTAGTTATATCACTACAAATATAAATGGGCTTAAATTTGCAAATATTTTATTATTAAGTTACAACAAATAAACATACTGAGTAAAATTTTGTAACTAGACCACCAAATTATTGTTGTAATAATCTCTACAGAAGTATTCTCTTTTAATTATAAGATACATCAATATTTATTTGAATTGCAAAAATGTTAAAAGTAATATCCCAATTCATCACATTCTAGGTATACTTTTTTGTGCAAATAAGTTAATTAAATAAGAAAAAATTTCTCATACATCTTCCCTGTGTACACAAGTTTAATTCAAGGGACAAATAACTACTTATTGAAACACATAATGAACTCTCCATCCGGCACTTCACGTGTTTCTCGAAATAAACCTTCGATCTTTAGCCACTTCGACAGGTAGTCATCGCACAATAACAAGGGACGTACAACCTTCCAATGCTCCTATTACGATTCATGACAATCTCCTAGTCATAATACGATGCTTAGAGTCACAAGATACCCGAAGCTTACCCATTGTCTGGCATGACACTAAGGATACTGAAAATAACTAATAGAAAGACTTATGCAAAAGCCGAACTGAATGATGAAATAAATATTCAAAAAAAAATCTGATAACAATATTTGAGTGTGAAACCAAAAGATGAACATCTAACTGTATGTATGAAATCCTCTACTAAGATGAGTTGATGGGACAAGCCCCTAGCTTGCTTTAGCTATCTCAAAACTGAAGTAAGACAAAATGAAATGCTTATACTTGCACTTAAATGACGAGAGCTCACCAAAATGCTATTGTTGATGCAGTTGGAGATCATACTAAGCAGGATCTAGGTGTTGAGCTGTAATACTCTGTATTTTTCTAACTTAATTTAACTCTCAGTACATGGATTATCCTATATAAAATTTTTGAAATGCTCAGTATATTTTAGTTTAGAGCCTGCCAATGCATAAGAAATTCAGTTAGCTTTCCAATGATATAAAAATTTGCCCAAATCCGATATCCGGGCGAAGAGTTAGAGCCATTTTTGTAAAGAAGTATGCCAACTGGCACTTTAGCGCGTCGCGGAGCATGACCAAATGGGAATTGTCAAAAACCAATAAGCCTCCGCGATCATGGCTCGTCATGCCAAGGCTTATATTCACAATTGTACTTTTCTAGTGTCCCAATGCAATCCCACCGTATCACAGTGAACTTCCAGGTCGCACCCAGTATTGCAACTCAATACCACCGCATTGTGGCACCGATCATTTTCCCAGTTTTCAGTTTCCAGTGGCTTGGCGTGATAGTGGCGCATCGCGCCAGGTGCCCAAATTGGGTTTTTCAGTGACGATTTTTTAAGTCATTCCAAGGGTAGTTTGGTATTTTTCATGGCCCTACTCAATCTAAACATGAAATTAAACCCCTAAATAACCTAATATTTCATTATTAACTCACTCTTCTCAAGAAACAACACATTCTCTCTCAAAGGGAAAAACCCTAGCCTCAAGAGATCAAGATAAGAAAATCAAGAATTTTTTCAAGAACCTTCAAGTATTAATAATTAAAGGTATGTTAGGTGTTCATATAAGGGTCCTTTTCATCCATAGAATCCACGAACCCATTTTTAAAACTTCAAGATTTACGATTCATGATTTACATGCTTGAAAATTGGATTGTATTCATGCTCTTGATATTAAGTGAGTTTCAATTCATGATTAATTGTAGATTCCATGAGGTTTGAATAGCATGTATAATGAATTGTGTAATCCCCATATTATAATCCATGAATTTGCAAGGTTAGGCATTATAATTGCCATGCTTATGTGTTAACCATGATTATGTGCATTTAGTTGTGCTCCCTAAGTGTTTGATAGAATGTCCATGTGAATAAATTAATGAAATCATGAAATGTCAAGATATGTGCAAGCTTTTCCCTACAAGTGTTTGATAAAATGACTTTATAGATAAATCGTGAACAAGTGTGCATTGTTATGCTTTGTAATATTATGTTATGCTTTACTATTCACACTATCGAGTCCTGGGGGTATTTAATACCTGACAATTTAGGTTTTTACCTAGAGCCAGTGTCAGTTATAGAATAGTATTAGTCATGTCATAATCAGTAGTACTCTCAGTCAATTACAGAACTCAGTAGAACTCAGTCAGTTACAGAACTCACAAAAACTCAATAAACTCAGTATCAGTCTAGTCCAATTCAGTATACTTAGTTTAGTGTATTTCAGTTGGGAGTAGGATTCATCACCGAGTGAACCCAAGGATGCGGACTCACCTGCCAGTAGAGAGTGTGATCCTTAGAAGCAAACCTTGAGTTCCGGAACTATGTAGCCAACATAGGTTGAGACATCAAACCTCCCAGTTAAGGGTTAATGAGGTGTTTTAACCTGTCAGTTGAGGGTTCCACCATTCTCATTAGAGTTCCTACCAGATGAGGGTAACTCTTCAGTGTGTTTACCCGTGGCATGGTACTGACACCCTTCCAACTGGGGTCACAGGTTGGACCCTAACTCAGTTAGCTTATTTGGGGCATGTCGATTAGATGATTACCTCCCATAATCTCAGTTTTAGTCTTCAGAATAAAACTCAGTTCAATTCTATAGAATCAGGACTGTTAGATACAGTCAACCAGTATTAGTAACTCAGTTATCAGTAACTTCAGATATTAGTTACTTAGTATTAGAACTTAGGACTTAGATTTAGACAAGCGCAGTCACAGTATTTATTTATATACACAGTAGTGCATACTCAGTATTTATAGCAGTATCAGTTATCTATGTACTCTCATGTTTAGTTACTCTATATCATACCGTCAATTATCGTTTATGCATATGAACCGATGCATTCAACATTTTCTCATCTAGCATACCAGTATATTTCACGTACTGATGCATACTCTCTCTTTGCGCTATGATGTCTCATATCATAGGTTCAGACGCTCAGGTCTCGACCGCACATAGATAGATTCAGATTCAGCCAAAAATGTCAAAGTTAGTAGTGAGTCCTTATCTATCGAGGATATTTTATTATTTTAGTTTCTTAGTAGATGTAGTATTTTAGTAGATGGAGTTAGTTGGGGGATTGTCCCATCAACTCCACATTCAGATAGTTCAGTTTAGAGGGTTTTTAGACAAGACTTTCAGACAATATTCAATTTTACAAATTATTATTATCAGTTGATATTCTTTATCAGTATTTATAGATTTTGAACCTTAAGGCATTTTAGCCTATTTTCTGTATTTATTTTAGTATTATTATTCAATGCTTACAGCAAATATCAGTAATACGTTAGCTTGTGGTCCTCTAGGATCATAAGCACCATGTAGCATCCGAGGTACAGACTCGGGGCATTACATGAGCGTCAAAACTTATATAATGAGCTAAAAAATATATGCGATCAGTACTTTGAATATACTGAGTATGTTGGATAGGAAACTACTGATATATAATGAACAAGATGCATGTAATATGGTACACTGATGCAAGACCAAGTAATAAACATATGTTGTATGATAAAGTTAATAACACTGAAGTTCATGATAAAGCATGGATTACAACTGAGAGTTGATGGGATAAACTAACTGAATATCTAACTGACAAGGGTGATGGGGCTAAAGATCTCTGATGAAATTAAGGACGGTTACCATCTTCTGGCCTTGGCTGGATGAAATTAAAACTACCCATCCTAGCTCTCTTGTTTTCTCTCTCCCTCTCCTTAATCTTTTGCTCCTTTATCTGTTGAGCATGGACCATCAGCCTAGACAAGTCCATTTCCCTAATCAGCATTATGGTCCTACACTCCTTGACCAAGCTATCAGATACACTAGACACAAACTTACTCATCTTCAACCTACTATCAGCTACTACATGAGGAGCATATCTATATAACTGAGTAAAATTTTAGAACTCTCACTAGATGTCACCCCCATAGCATTCTTTACCCTTTGAACCATATCTAAGAATTCCTGTGGATCCTCTTTATACTTGGATCTCATAAAAGAAGGAGGATTTATTCGGGTGAAGTCCTGAATTCTATTTGTATTAGTATTTGCCACTGGGTTGGCCGGAATAGTAGCTAGCCATTCATTCTGTGCTGCTATGAAATTTGCTAGAGTGGTGAACACAGCTCTGAATTCTGCATGGGAGACATGCTTGTCCAGAGGATCTGCCTGGATGGGCTGAGGTGTTGGCTGGTTTTCTACTCCTCTTCAGTTATTCTTTTTGGAGGCATGTTCTGTGAATGGGAGAAAAAAATGGATTAGATTGAGAGTTTAACATGAGCTCATGCTCACTCGCATGACATGAATACTGAAAGAAGGGAAACTTTTCCTAAACGCCTTGTAGCCTCCTGCCCATAAGTGTGGCGCACTACACACCCATGCACAAGATTCTACTTGACGTGACTTTCAGACTTCCTAGGACATTTTAAAATCTTAGGATCCGATACCAAGTTTGTAATGCCCCGAGAGTACACCCTAGGCGTCACACGGTGCTTACAGTTCTGAGGGACCACAAGCTAACCCATGAGCTGGTACCTACTATGAGCACTGAATAACACAATCATAAATGTGGAAGAATAATTAATATTCCACAAGGTTTTAATAACTGAACAAATACTAAATTATGTATCTAAAAAAATAACTATCTGAGCCTAAATAAATGCTGAAATTTGTGACAAATTGAATATCTAACTAACATGTCAACTAAAGTCTGCATAACTGACTATAGTATTTAAAAAGCCTCTAAATTGACTAATTGAGAGTTGCTAGGACAGGCCCCAACTAACTTCACTAACTACTGAATTAAAGACATGAAGTAAAAGTCTGTCCTTGAAATATGAGGACTCACCACTGCTACTGTTAAGAATCTAAGAAGTCTAAGTACGGTCTAGGAACTAGGAGCTAGAACCTATAATTTAATACATCATAACGCAAGAAAAGGTATGCGATCAGTACTTTGAATATACTAGTATGCTAAATGAGGTAGGATGATATACATGGTTTCATGAACATGAATAATAAATTATCAGAATATACATGTAAAGCATAAAGTATTGAATAGAGAGCATGAAATTTGTAGCTACTGGAAATATGTGAAATTTGTAAAATACTGTATATGCATAGAAGCCAGTAAATACTGAAGGTACATAAAATCTATAAATATTGGGGATGTATGACCAAGAATATAACATGAATTGAATAGAAGTATGTAACTGAAATACTAAAGTAACTGATATATGTATGCCTTAGTCAAACAACATTGAGACTGAACTACTGATCTAATTATTGGACTGATAATGTAGGAGGTATCATCTAACTGACATGCCCCAATCTGAGCTAATCAGGGTCCAACCTGTAATCCCAGCTAGAAGGGTGTTAATACCATTCCACGGGTAGTAACACTGGCTTTGTGGATCTACTATACTGATGTACTATCCCGAAGGACTAAGGGTGTTAAGCCTAAACTGATAGGTGACCCCTGTGAGATAGTTAAGCCTACACTGACGAGTGACATCTTATATCCTACGCTGGCTATGTAGTTATGGAGTTTAGGAATGGCTAATAGCAACTTTTCCTATCTGATAGGTAAACCGCCATCCCTACACTCACTCTGTGCTAAGTCCTACACCCAACTGAATGACACTGAGTTATTGACTATTCTGAGTTTAACTAACTGATCTAGTAATGTTCATAATATGTATTTTGAAGATACTGAGACGAGACTAAATAAGCATCTATGGTTTTCGGGTATTCAATACCCCCAAGACTCAAAAGCAGTAATAGTAACATAATACTTAAGCTTAGAGGACATAGCATGAAGGCCTTTTTCAAACATGTATTTTTGTAGGCATTTTATCAAACACTTGGAGTTCATGGTTTGATCAAATCATAGGAATGTCATGGAACTTGTAGTAAAAGTATGAATTCAACATGAATAATACTAAGTCATGATTTAATTCAAGGAATGATAACTTTGAAACATGGAGAATTGAATAACAACAATAATTTCATTGAAACATGGTATAAAATCATAGTTCATGGAGATTCATGAGTGAAATCACAACGCGATCCCACTGCGTTGTGGTGAACTTCCAGGTTGCACCTTGCATTGCAATGCAATAACAATGCATCGCGCCATCAGTAATTTTCCCAGTTGTTAGTTTCCAGTGGCTTGGCACGCTAGTGGCGTGTGACGCCAGGTGCCCAAATCAGGTTTTTTAGTGATGAATTTTTAAGTCATTCAAGGGGTAGTTTGGTATTTTTTCCATGGCCCTACTCAGTCCAAATATGAAATTAAACCCCTAAATAACCTAATATCTCATTATTCACTCACTCTTCTCAAAAAACAACACATTCTCTCTTAAAGGGAAAAACCCTAGCCTAAAAAATTAAGATTAAAAAAATCAAGTATTTCTCCAAGAACCTTCAAGGATTAATAATCCAAGGTATGTTAGGTGTGCATCTATGGGTTCCTTTCACCCATAGAGTCTAAGAACCCATTTTTAAAATTGTAAGATTAACTATTCATGATTTACATGCCTGAAACTTGGATTGTATTCATGCTCTTGATATTAAGTGAGTTTCAATTCATGATTAATTTTAGATTCCATGAACTTTGAATAGTATGTATATTGAATTGTGTAATCCCCATATTATAATCCATGAATTTGCAAGGTTTGGCATTGTAATTGCCATGCTTATGTGTCAACCATAATTATGTGCATTTAGTTGTGCTCCCTAAGTGTTTGATAGAATGTCCATGTGAATAAATTAATGAAATTATGACATGTTAAGAGATGTGCAAGCTTATGCCCTACAAGTGTTTGATAAAATGTCTTTATAGATAAATTGTGAACAAGTATGCAGTGTTATGCTTTGTAAAATTATGTTATGCTTTACTATTTATGCTACTGAGTCCTGGGGTATTTAATACCCGATAATTTATTTTTTTACCTAGAGTCAGTGTCAGTTACAGAATAGTATCAGTCATGTCACGATCAGAAGTACTCTGAGTTAGTTATAAAACTCAGTAGAACTTAGTCCGTTATAGAACTTAGGAAAACTCAGTAAACTCAGTATTAGTCCAGTCTAGTTCAGTATACTCAGTTCAATATCTTTTAGTTGGAAGTAGGATTCAACACTGAATGATCCCAAGGATAGGGGCTCACCTGCCAGTAAAAGGTGTGATCCTTAAAGCAATCCTTGCATTCCAGAACTACGCAGCCAGCATTAGTTGAGACATCAAACCTGCCCGTTGAGGGTTGATAAGGTGTTTTAACCTGTTAGTTGAGGGTTCCACCATTTTCATTAGAGTACCTGCCAGATGAGGGTAAATCTTCAATGTCTTTACCCATGGCACGATACTGACACCCTTCCAACTGGGGTCATAGGTTGGACCCCAACTCAGTTATCTTATTTGGGGTATGTCGATTAGATGATTACCTCCCACAGTCTCAGTTCCAGTCTTCAGAATAGAACTCAGTTCAATTTTATAGAATCAGGACTATTAGATACAGTCAACTAGTATCTGTAACTCAGTTATCAGTGACTTTAGATATCAGTTACTCAGTATCAGAACTCAGGACTTAGATTCAGACAAGCGCAGTCACAATATTTATTTATATGCACAGTAGTGCATACTCAATATTTACAGCAGTAACAGTTATCTATGTACTCTCATGTTCAGTTACTCTATATCATACATTCAGTTATTGTTCACGCATATGAACCCATGCAGTCAGCATTACTTTATCTAGCATACCAGTACATTCCACGTACTGACGCATACTTTTTCTTTGCACTATGATGTCTCATATCATAGGTTCAGACGATCAGGTTTTCGACCGCGCATAGATAGATTCAAATTCAGCCAGCAGTGTCAGAGTTAGTAGTGTGTCCTAATCTATCAAGTATATTTTATTATTTAAGTTTCTTAGTAGATGCAGTATTTCAGTAGATAGAGTTAGTTGGGGAATTATCCCATCAACTCCACATTCAGACGGTTCTGTTTAAAGGCTTTTCAGACTAGACTTTTAGACAGTATTCAGTTTTACAAATTACTATTATTAGTTGATAGTCTTTATCAGTATTTATAGATTTTGAACCTTATGGCAGTTTAGCCTATTTTTTGCATTTATTTCAGTATTATTATTCAATGCTCACAACATATATCAGTCATGGGTTAGCTTGGGGTCCTCCGAGATTATAAGCACCATGTAGCGTCCAGGGTAGAGACTCAGGGCTTTACATAAGAGTCGGAACTTATATAATGAGATAAAAAAAGTATGTGATCAGTACTTTGAATGTACTGAGTATGTGAGATAGGAACTTACTGATATATAATGAACAAGATGCATATAATATGGTACATTAATGCAATACCAAGTCATAAATATGTGTTGTATGATAAACTTAACAACACTAAAGTTCATGATAAAGCATGGATTACAACTCAATAATATCAAAGGACTAAGATATCAAGGAATTTGACCACATCCATAAACCCTATATTGTGAAGAAGGAATTGAACTTAAGAATTGGGTCAACTTTGGGACTCAATAGGTGAAAGGAGACTGATTAAAGAAATCTCATATACCTAGAGATGAGAACCCCAGAGGATTCTTTGAAATTATAAGCCTAAAGAAGATGAACACTTTTTCTACCTCGGGGGAAAGAAATAGCCTTTTTTCTCTCTTTGAATTTAAGTGTCGGATGTTTTTCTGAGTAATAAGGTCTTAGGGTAATATTAACCTCAATAATCAGCCTTGAAATATCCTAGAAGATATAGTTTTGATGTTTAAAGAGTGTAAAAATATTGATGTACCCCTATAAATTCATAATGTGAAGCTATTGGAGGGGATGCATGGGACCTTTCCACAATCATAGGACTAACCAAAAATCATGGTTTGTACTCATGGTTGGGATCTATATAAGAGCTCCTTGAACATGATCAGATGAGACTTGGTATGATCATGGAATCTACCTATGGTTATACCTTGGTTTGTAGGTTTGAAGGTTCAATCAGGATTATCTGTGGGACTCAAGATCATGCCTACGATCATAGTTTCCAAGCACGATCGTGGTTCCTTCTCATGGTTAAAAGGTATACTTGTAAGATTTTAGATTTTAGGGTTTTCTCAATTAGATGATACCATTGTACCATCGTACAATATAACCACAATCACAGTTTGGCTCGTGATATCTCACTGCAGGATAATGCTTCAATAAAAAGTCCATTACTGTTCACCCAAATATCGAATTAAGGCTAAACTGGATGCCTTGGAAAGATAATTCAAATATCTATCTTTTAATGGGTCTAGATCTCAAATATTCTTTAGATTATAGAGGTTTTTCTTATTTAAAACTGATCATTTCTCAAAGAATCGATAGGTAAGAGAGGTTTTGGCTTGGTTATAGGGTGAGAGGTTCTTGTGGTCTTGGTACATGGACAATCACTTCTTATACTATTAAAATTGATGTTTAATACTACATGTACTTGAAGCACGGTTCTAGAATTGGCTTAAATTTTTGAGGTGTTACGATATCTCCCCCTAGGGGTCACTCATCACCAAATAGAAACTGACTAAGCTGGAAGGTTAGGGGGAAAGAGCTGCAATTCCTATATTTTCTTCACCACTTCTCCTGATATTAACCCTTTCACACTATCTATAATTGAAATTCCTACACTAATTTTCAAAGGGCTAAAAACTAACTTTATACTGAGGTGGTAACTGAAACATGGACTGAATGACTCATGGATGCATTCTATGACATGAGAATAGTTGGGTGACATGAAATAGAAAGAATTAATTAATTAAGGAAAAACTATTGCCTCAAGCTAGGATTGGGTTTGAAAGAAAGAGGTAGAGGGTGCTTGGTCATCATATCTATCTTTGTTTCCCGAGTATCTTTCTCAATTGACTAATTTAGCTAAAGAAACTTTATCTAAGCGACCTCCTGATTTCTATACTTACTAACCTAATGGTCAAGAATTTCAATAGGAACTTCTTCGTATGAGAGACTATATTTTAGTCCCACTCTTTCTAAGAGAACAAACGATGTATGATCATCAATGGATTTCCTTAGTAAGAAAACATGATGCACTGCTGCTAGGTCTTCCTGTATATCTAATTCATAGGATACTTTGCCAAAATGACATTCAATCTTATTAGGACAAATATAATCTGAAGTGAGATTTACTTTCTCCCCAAATGTCCTCACCCCCTCATAGGTGAAATATTCAAGTGGACAAAATCATTAATATAAAACTCAAGTTCCTTTCATCTCACAATTACATAGGACTTCTAACGACTGAGACATTCTCAACCTTTCTCTAATCAGCTAGACTTTCCCTATATCCTTATGGACTGAGTTTCTCCCTATCCATATAGCTTCACCAACCTCAAACCAACCAATTAGAGATCTACACCTCCTACTATAAAGTACCTCAAATGGGGCCATTTGAATACCAGAGTGATAGCTATTATAATAAAAAAAAAACTCAATTAAAGGTAGATGATCATACAAACTACCTTTGAAATTGTTCACATATGATCTCAATAATGGTCTTCTCTGCCTGGCCATTTGTCTACAGGTGAAAAGCTAGACTAAGATAAACTTGGGTACCAGGACCCTTTTGAAATATCTTCCAAAACTGAGAGTTAAACTGAGTATTTCTATCTAAAATAATAGTTAAAGGTACTTCGTGCAATTTCACTAACTCTCTCAAGTAGATTTTAGCATATTACTTGGTTGAATCTAAAGTGTTAGCTAGTTATAATAGGCTAACTTAGTCTTTCAATCCAGGAAAACCCAAATGGAATCATGCTGACGTTGAGTAAAAGGCACCCTATGATGAAGTCTATATTCACTACTTCCAACTTCCATGTAGGAATAATTATGTCCTAAAGAATACCATCAGGTCTCTGGTGCTTGACCTTAACCTATTGGCAATTTTTACACTTAGCCTCAAACTTTTTGATATGTTTCTTTAGACCATTCCTCGTATAAACTTCTTGCAAATCACGATACATATTAGTAGCTCATATGTGAATAGAATATCAAGAACCATGAGCTTTTTATAGAATTCATGTCATGACTAGAGGCTACCCCTAGTCGTAACAATGGTGCTTACGATTATAAGTGACCACAAGTTAACCCATGAGCTGGTACCTACTGCAAGGATTGTATAAAATATGTACATAACATATGTGCAGAAGATAAACTGAGAAAGTAATGTATATTTGAATACTGAAATATGAAATACTAAATATCTAAAACAACTGATAAGGACTAAAAGTAACTAACTGACTGTCTAACTGTTTTGTCTGAATGTCTAAAAACCTCTAAATTGACTGAGAAGTTGATGGGACAAACCCCAACTAACTCCGACTGACTAAATGAAATAAAATACTGAATTAACTAAATATACATAATATGTCCTTGATGGATAAGGACTCACCACTACAGTTTCTGGATGATATTGAACTATCTAACTACGGAGGAAACTGTGCGTCCGAACCTATGATATAAGACATAGTAGCATAAAGAAGAGTATGCAATCAGTACTTTAAATGTACTGGTATATGAGATGAGGTTGCGCTAATATAAATGGGGTACCGTGCATAGGAAATAAGGACTAACTGAATAGCATGAGATAACATAATGTGAATGAATGAAAACTGTGACAACGAGAATGCAACACCAAGCATAAATTTGTAATCTAAAATAAGTCTGAAATTTGAAAGTTTATAACCTGTATAACTGAATAACTGAAAGTCTGTACACTTGTTTAAGAAAACTTGAACTGAAACTATACTGAATACTGTACTGAAATTATGGGAGGTATCATCTAACCAACATGGCCCAATCTGAGCTAATTAAGGTTTAACGTATAACCCCATTTAGAAGGGTGTCAGTACTGTTCCATGGGTACTAACACTGGCTATGTGGATCCACTAATCTGGTGTCCCAAAGGATTAGGAAGTCAGTCCTAAACTGGCAGTTATTACTAAGAGAGTGTCAGTCCTAAACTGGAGGGTGACATCTCATAATCCTAAGCTGGATAGGTAGTTCTGGAACTTAAGGACTGCTATTAAGGGCTCAATCCTAACTGGTGGATGAGCCCCCATCCCTAGGTTTTCTCAATGCTAAATCCTACTCCCAATGGAACTGGCTCTAGTACTAAACTAACTAAAGTCAACTGAATACTATTACATAACTGATAGTGCTCATCATGAATATAAATGTCTGAGTATATTGATAAGATTCATGGATTAACTGTTTGAAGACTAGAAAAGCTAAATTCATGTAAATAACATAGATATCTGGTGTTTATAACCCACCAACACTAAATGGAATTTACCATAATGTCATATAAAAGCTTTAAAACCATAGTAGGGGATCATTGTTCAAAACCCAACACTTAAGCATTTCATAAAACACATGAGAGGCATAAACTTAAGCATGAAAATGAGTAAAGCATGCAATAATAACATGATTACAAGACTAAAATCATAAATAGGGATTTAACATGAAGATTACAACATTTAAACATGTAATAGCTCATCCACTTTAAAAACACCTATAAACATAACTTGTAGTTGAATTCACAAAAGATTCATTTAGATATTTCAACTTAAACATGAAAACTCATAATTTAAAACCAAAAAAGGCTTCTTTGAATCCATGGGGGAAAGGAAACCATAGATGAGCATCACATATACCTCACTATATTATTTCATAAACATTCTTGGGAATTTCTTGAGGTAGCTTGAATTCCTTGGTTGCTTGAGAAATGGTTAGGGTTTGTTCTTGAGGAAAGAAAGGCTTCTTTTGAGAGAATTTTTGATAAAAAGGGCAAATAATGCTTTTTGAGAACCTAAATTTCCTATTTTGGATGAGTTGGGTAAAAGGGAAATGACCCAAAAGCCCTTAAATAATGAGTAATTAATAGATGGGCGGGCTAAAAAGGGTGTACCGCGGGCTCTAGAGTGATGCACTGGAGGGGGCATCGTGGGCTCTAGAGCAGTGCACTGGAGGGTGCACTGCGGGCTTATCCTGATGCTTCTACCATTTTGGATTCCTAAACATGCGCTTACGCTCGTCAAAAAATTTAAAAACTTACTCGAGACGTACTTTTAACTACCCCGATCATGAATCAACTTAAAAATTGACACTCCAAGGTTGGGAAGGTCAAAACTAAAATCATTGAAGTTTAGGGGCCTTGGGAATGACTAAGTCCCAACACTTAGTGAAATTTTTAAGTCTTAGACCCTTTTAATATGCAATCTTGAGCTGAATTGAGCTAGGATCTTATGGGTTTTACAATATATCCCGCTTGGGAACATTAGTCCTCAAATGATACTGGTTAGCTGAGAACATTGGGGAAACTGAGATCATAAACTGAACATGCATGACTGAAAACATGATTGCATAACTGAATCTGAAATATGATACATGAACTAAAGTAAATGTATACAATGACATGAGATGGATTACATAGTTGAAACTAAGAATGGCAGAGATTTAATCTAAGGATAATTGTTACCTTAATTTAAATTTTAGTTTGCAGAGAAAAAATGAGGGTACTTGGTTCGCATATCTGCTTCTGCTTCCCAAGTGGCTCCCTCAACGGAATGATTTTGCCCAAGAACTTTGACAAAGGGAATTTATTTGTTCCTTAGTCTATGAATCTGATGATCAAGTATCTCAACTAGGACTTCTTCATAAGAAAGGTTATCCTGAACATCTATTCTTTCTAATGGGACAACATGTAACCTCCCCCATTTTCAGATTAGAATTCAAATCATTATTATTAAATATACAGACCAAATCCCAATGATTCTATGTATATATATGGGTTATGATCAGTTATATAATGTGAAAATTTACTTTGACATCAATCGAGGTCATAAAGATCTCCCAACTCAAAGAAGAGTTGAGGATGCTTCCATTGATTAAGTTTTAAGTGAACATTTCAGCTCAGGTCAAATTTAAATGATAATTACTCCTTGTACATAATGAGTTACATACCCTACCTTATATAAAATGAAATTTATTTGAATCTTCTTTCCAATACATTTGGTTTCACCTTAATCTGATATCGAAGCAAAAAGTTATACTCGTTTTACTTCAGCATATCCGTCTGTCAACTAAGTGGTGACCTGAGTTGATAAGTCGTCAACTATGTGATGAATTATCATCCAAGTTGTCAACCCAAACTAGAAATCCATCAAACTGACATCCTAAGTGACGACTTGAGCTGATAAGCAACTATGTGATAACTTATCAGCCAAGTCATCACCCATGACCAGAAAGGGCCCAAAAACTGATCAAAAGTGACAACTTTAGATGATAAGCCGTTACCTAAGAGACGACTTATCAACCTAAGTCGGCAAATGAAAAATATCTGCAATTTTGATTGTTTTCGTAAGGTTACTTTGGACTTTTCCTTTACCTCCCATGACCTAAATCATCAAAAACACATATATTTCCATCATAAATTAGTTTTGAAAACCCTTAATCCTATTCATCCTCAAGAACAAGATTAAGGTTTCTCCGTGAGATCATTTTTCAAGAGCTTCAAGATTCCATTACACTCTCCAATATAATCAAGAACTTGAAATTCCTAAGCCAAGAACTTCAAGAAAAGCCTCCAAGAACGTTCTCAAGGCTTCAAAAGTCAACTTGTTCCATTGAATTACGCCAAATAAGTTACGTGGGGTTATGAACAAGGACAATCCTTTCGTCCTTGTGCCCAAATTTATATTTTTCAGAAAATTTCTTATGATTTCTTATTAGGGTTCATACCCAATTACCAGTATTTGAAGATTTTGAGTTTAAAAGTGATTGAATGTTGAAACGCATGACTATTTTCATATATTTATGCGTGTAATGTGATTTTTCAGATTTTTCAATTGAGTTTTAAGCATGATATTGTGATTCTTGATTTTATTATCTTGATATTAGTATTTCAATAAGTATATTGAGCTTGATGTTTTGCTATGAACTTACTTGAATCTAACTGGCGAGTGAGCCCCCATCCCTAGGTTCACTCGATGCTAAATTCTACTCCCAACTGAACTGACACTAGTACTGAACTTAACTAAACTCAACTGAATTCTATAACATAACTGATAGTGCTCATCATGAATATGAACGTCTGAGTATACTCATAAGATTCATGGATTAACTTTCTAAGTATTTGGAAAGATGAATTCATGTAAAACATGTAAGTATCGGGTGTTCACAACCCACCAACACAGAATGAAAGTACTAACAATTTAAAACAATAATAGGGGATCATTATTCAAAACTCAAAACCTAGGCAATTCATCAAACACATAAGAGTCATGAAGTTAAGCATGGGGATAGATAAATCATGCGAGAAAAATATGATCACAAGACTAAAATCATAAATTAGGGATTTAACACAAAGCTTTCAATATTCGAAACAAGTAATGACTCATTCAACTTGAAAATACTTATAAACATAACTTGTAATTAAATTAACAAGAGATTCATGGATATAGTTCAACTTAAACATGTAAAACACATAATTTAAAAATAGTTAAAGGATTCTTGGACTCCATGGGTGAAAGGATTCGATGGATGAACATCACACATACCTTAAGATTTCAACTTGAGAGGAAAACACAATTCTTGTTTCTTTCTTGAAGGTTCTTGAACTTGGGGAACTAGAATTATTGATTTATTGAGGAGAAAGGAATTGAATTTGTGTTATTAGGAAAAATTGGAGGGTTTTCTTAAGAGCGATTTGGAGAAGAAGGGAAAATAATACCTTAATTAATGTCCCAATTCATGTTATGAATGATTGGGCTGAGGGGAAACTGACCCGATTACCCCTTAGGAATTTAAATTCAAACCAGGATGCGACAGGCTTACCATGATACAGTCTAATCATGGTAGTGAATTTCCCTCACAATGATATAATCTGCCTGCCATCGGGACTAATGCCGCATCACGAGTTTATCGTAGTAACCCTCTGGTTTTGTGATCCAAAAATGAACCAAACCCCATCCAAAAAATCTAAAACTTCTCCGATTCATGCTCCCTACTTCCTTAAACATGAATTAACTCAAAAATAATATCTCGAGGCTAGGAAGACCAAAATTAAAAATCCTTAAAAGTTTAGAGTCCTTAAAATTGACTAAGTCCCCAACACTTAGTAAAAATTTCAGGCCTTAAGCCCCTTATACATGCAACTGAAAGCTGAATCGAGCTAAGAATAATACGAGGTATTACAACTACTCAAATCAATCTAAAAGAAATTAAGCCATAACCAACATTGAAATGAAGATCTAGTCTAAAATGCCTAAATATGGAGCCTTCTCCTTGATAAAGACCTCAGAATTAACTACAACATTAAAAATAACACCTACGCGTTAAAAGAAAGATAACGATATTCATATTACTCATACTCAGGTCTGGTCCAAAATGAGTTAAGAAAAAAGAAGGTGGAATCAAAATTTTATTTCAAAAATATATTTTTCAAAGTTATAAGAGTCTACATAAGAATACCTATGCAAAAGTGGGTATAAATTAAGGTCCAAAATGAAGAAAACCCCTTTTTAAAATTTTATCGGTATAAACCCCAATGTTAGACTTTAAAATCATAATTTAAAGGTGTTTTTGAAGAAAAAATCAATGAAAAATAGTGGGATTATGAATTTAGAATTTATCCATACGAAAATCAATTTTGAAATCCTCAAAAATCACCCTGTCGAAGCATAAACGTCAAAAAAATGGAGAAATACATGAAAACTAGTGTGGCTAGCTTGAGCTAGGCGTTTTTCTAGGATATTTGTGTTGAGTTATAATGTATTTTAATGAGTTAATAAGTTTGTTATTATGTTTTTATATGTGAAACAACTTAGTTATAATGTTCAAGGGTGAATTGGATCAAGAAAAGAGTGAAAACAATGAGTTAGAGCTCAATATGAATTTAGCCTATGCTTAGCTCATGTTTTTAGTTCATCGGTGAGGATGTTGTGTTATTTTAAGATATTAATTGATGTATTTAATTATTTATTGTGCTTGGTGAATGGATTATGATGATATATTAAGTATATACAAGCTTCAAATCAAGTGGTAACAACTCAATAAGGCTCGGAATGCTCAACAAAAGCACAAGACTTGGACCCCTGAAAAGTATTGGGAGAATATGGACTGTAAAGGTGGCCAATGGAGTAGTTCAAAACATCAATGTATTCATAATAGGCCCAAGGTTTTGGAAATATGGTGCGTTTAGTTTAATTTGGAGTTTTCGGAGGCCCTGCGATGCGTTGAAATCGCGAACAGCTACTGGAATTTGACAGATTTTTTGACAATTGTGAATTTGTATGTCTCCGCATCGCTCTGATGTCCAAAATTGGGATAATTCTTCCCAGCTGAAGTAAAATAGCATGGAAACCAAATACAAGTCGGTTTATGACTTGTATACTATAAATATAACGTCTCAAACTCCGTTTTGATCATCTTGGGACCTTTTAGAAATCCTAGATCAACTTGGAACATCATTGGAGGATACCACAACTTATTTTTAGGTTTTGTCATTCTTTAATTTAGTTTTTTTTATGGTTTGTATCATTATTCCAAGGGATTGGATGATGAATATTTCCATTAAAGGCTAAAACCCTCTTTCCGGGGTTGAGGCCAAGAACATGAATACTTTTTAATATGCTTTATTATAGTGTAATTTTGGATTATCATGTGGGTTGTTCTTAATTTCTTGAGCCTACTATTTTAATGATTAGCTACCATTAGAATAAATCTATATTTTTATATGAATCCGGGAAAAGAATCATAGGATATAACGAAGAAATTAGGGAGCAAGGTTCTTATTCTTTTATAAAATAGGATTTGAATTAGCATCTAGGATAGGGATATACCTAGAAGCCTTGCTTGGTTCACTTGCAAGAAGACAACTTCATGAATCTAGAAGAAGTTTTGTATCTCTGCGGGAGTTGTAGGTACAATGTTTACTATATAGAAGATTTGAGGTCTGGAGACTAAAATTGTAGCATAAACCTTGTGAATCAACAATCCGATAACCAACTAAACTGCGATAGGAATAGAGATTTGTATGATTGTTCGAAATGCCTCAACCCTGGGTTTTCTTCCATTGATTGTCCCAAGTATTTTATTTTTACGCATTATTTATTTTATTTTTAATTATCAAAATTACAAACTCTCTCCTTGTTTACTTTTTCTCAATTAGTTAAATTAGAATTAGATAGGCGGCGAATGCAAGTCCCTGAGATATTGATACTTAGGCTTCCTTGAAGCCACTATATTACTTGATAAGACCACATATACTTGTGTGTGCGCTTGGGCGCTGTCACCCTTATTATGAGATTCAAACTTAGTAGAAGGCAGACAGGATTAGCTTAAGGCTACTCATAGTCTTGAGCACCGTGTGACATCTTAAAACCCATTTTTGGGGCGTTACATGTAACAACCCAACTTAGGAAGGAGTACCACATCGGCAAAACACAGGAGGGATGCTGGGTATATAAGTAAGCAAGCCTTACTCCCTAGTGATGCATTTTAAAGCCATTCGGATCTGGGCCCAAAGCGGACAATATCACTAATGGGCGGGATAAGGATGTCTCTCGGGCCTTTATAGCTCAGGATGCTTCTCGCGGCTAGGGCCTCGGGTTGGGTCGTGACAGAATGGTATCAAAGCCGTTTTTGTGTTAGCCCTATCGATGTGGGACGGAGTTCAAACTGAGTGTAGACGAATCCTGGTAAGATGGGGCAAACCTCCATCCTGAGTGTAGGCAAATCCTATTCGGTAGGGCAAACCTTAGTGAGGACGCTGAGTCCATAAGAGGGGGTGTATATAACACCCCAACTTATGAAGGAGTCCCATATCAGAAAAATACAGGAGGGATGGTAGGTATATAAGTAATAAAACCTTACTCCTTAGTGACACGTTTTAAAACAGTGCGGGCCTGGGCCCAAAGTGGATAATATCACTAGTAGGCGGGCTAAGTGGGTCTCTTGGGCCTTTGTGGCTTGGGATGCCCATCGCAGCTAGGGCTTCGGGTCGGGTCGTGACACAATAATAGCTAAATCACCAATACACTTCTTCAACAGGGAAACATGAAACACTAGATGCACTGATGCTAAATCTTCAGGCAACTCAAGACCATAAGCCACCTTCCCAAAATGACTCAAGATCTTATATAGGCCAACATAACGGGGACTGAGTTTCCCTTTCTTTACAAATCTCTCACTCCCTTCGTGCGTGAGATTTTTAGATAAACCAAATCACCAACCTCAAACTCAAGATCACTTTTCCTCACATCTGCATAGGAATTCTGATGGTTTTGGGTTGTCTTCAACCTCTCCCTAATCAACTAAACTTTCTTAATGCATCAAACACTATATTTGGACCTATCAAATAGCTTCACCTACCTTAAACCAACCAAAGAAGATTCCAAACCATTCTGAAACCATACACTATCCACAGATGAATCAATCAATCGAACACCTAATCTAGCAAGCTGATGAACCTCACTGACTAGGTTCTTCTTATCCTCTTCAACATAAGCAACAATACCCATAGACAACCTGATAAGGGCATCTTCCACTACATTGGCCTTGCCCAGATGATATAACAAACTTATATCATAATTCTTTAACAACTCAAGCTATCTTCTCTGACGAAGATTCAAATCTTTCTGTGAGAACATATACTACAAACTTTTCTAATCTATGAACACATCAACATGAACCCCATAAAGATGATGCTTCCAAATTTTTAGGGCAAAAACAATAACTTCCAACTCAAGATCATGGTTAGGATAATTCTTTTTATGATGTTTAAGCTTTCTAGAGGCATAGGCTATGATCTTACCTCTCTGCATCAATACACAACCAAGACCAACTCTAGAAGAATCACAACAAACTACAAACCCATCTGAACCATCTGGCAAAGTCAATACTAGAGCAAAAGTGAGCTGAGTCTTCAATTCCTAGAAAATCTTCTCATAAGAGTCTAACCGCTGAAACTTGACTTTTTTCTGAGTCATTTGATACATAAGGGATGCAATAGAATAAAACCCTACAATAAACCACCTATAATAGCTAGACAAATCTACAAAACTCCTAATATCTGATGGAGAGATGGGTCTGGCTAGTTTCTCACTGCTTCGATCTTTTGAGGTTCAACTTTAATGCCATCAAAGGAAATAATATGTCTAAGGAAAGCTACTGATCTCAACCAAAATTTGCAATTACTAAATTTTTCAAACAACTAATAAGCTCCAAGAGTCTAAAATACAATTCGTAGGTGGTCTGCATGATCATTCTCACAATAGAAAGAGACAAGAATATCATCAATGAAGACTATGATGAACATGTCCAAGTACTGCTTGAAAACTCTTTTTATCAAGTCCATGAAATCTACAGGGGCATTAGTTAGTTTAAAGGACATAACTAGAAATTTGAAATGACCATGCCGAGTCCTGAAGGCTGTCTTCAAAATATCACATTCTCTGACTCTAAGCTGATGATAGCTGGATCTGGGGTCTATCTTAGAAAAGTAACTGGAACCCTGGAGTTGGTCAAACAAGTCATTAATCCTGGGGAGTGGATACTTATTCTTGATTGTGACTTTGTTCAACTTTCAATAATCGATAAACATTTTGAGAGAACCATCTTTCTTACGCACAAAAAAGACTGGTGTACATCATGGGGAAATACTTGTCCTAATGAAACCCTTATCTAAGAGATTTTTCAACTATTCTTTCAACTTCTTAAGCTTAGATATAGCCATTCTATAATGTGGAATAGAGATAAGTTGGGTATTTGAAAGGAGATCTATTTCAAAGTTAATTTCCCTTTTGGGAGGAACTCCGAGAAGGTCTTCAGGGAACACATATAGAAATTCCCTTACTACTGAAACTGACTCGAGACTGGGAGTCTCAGAAATGCAGTCTTTGACTTGAACAAGATGGTACATGCACCCCTTAGATATCATTTTTCTTGCTCTAAGATAAGAAATGATTTGACCCCTAAGTACTGAAGTACTACCCCTCCATTCAATAATTGGTTCATTAGTAAACTGAAACTGAATGACTTTATCTCTTCAATCTAGTAACTTATAACATAAGTGGAGCCAATACATATCGAGAATGACATCAAAATCAGTCATGTCTAACTCTACGAGGTCAGCTGAGGTGACTTTCTGGGATACTATGATTGGGCAGTTACTCTATACCTGCCTGGCTACAATAGAGACACCTACTAGAGTAGACATTGAGAAGGGTTCTACTAATATTTCAGGACTAATGCTAAATTTGAAGGCTATATAAGGAGTTACAAAGGAGAGTGAAGCTTTGGGATCTAATAAAACATAAACATAAAGATGAAAGACCTGTAATGTAACCATAACTACGTCAGGAGAACTTTCCTGATCCTGTCGAGACTGGAGTGCACACAATCTGTTTTGTCACTGACCACTGATGGCACTAGAATTGGCACCCTGCCAAGTCAGGTGACCTGCTGGAGCTGATGATAGATTGGACTGGCCCTGTTAGCACAAATACTTTCCTCTCTGAGCAACTACTTAACACTCTCGGATCTAGTGGCCTAGCTTTCCATATCCAAAGCACACATCACTACCAGATCTTCACTCACCTTGATAATTTCTACCATATTTTTCACTAAGCGGATTGGTACGACCACTGCTCATGCTACCCTATGACTTAGAGCCTGGTGCTCTATCCCGGCTATCATTCCTAAACTTTAGCACTGGTGCACTATCTGAACATGGAGCTAGAGCTGAGAATTTCTAATAACATTAAGAATGGTTTCCACCTTCTAACCTCGGTTGACAAAAGTTAAATCTACCTGTTCTGGCCCTCTTATTCTCTTTCTTTTTCTCCTTAAGATTCTCTTCCTCAATTTGATGAGCATGAACCATAAGACTAAATAGGTCCATCTCTTTAATCAACATAGAATTGTGAAACTCCTTGATCATACTATCAAATATACTAAAAACAAACTTACTCATTCTAGACATATTATCAGCCACCATCGAAGGAGCATACCTCGTCAACTTAGTCAACTTAAGAGAGTATTCCTTCACATTCATACTACCTTACTTCAAATTGATAAACTCCTGCACCTTAGCTTTCCTAAAATATAAAGAAAAGAACCTATCTAAGAAAGCCGTGGCAAACTTCTCCCACTCTACAGGCCCTGCCTCAACACCCCTATCCTCCTTTCACTACTTATACCAGGTATAAGCTATATCCTGCAACTGATATATAGCCAACTCCACACTCTCACTCAAAGTGACACCCATGATATCTTTCACCTTTTGAACCATATCAAGAAACTCATGTGGATCCTCCTCAGACTTGGATCATGAAAACAAAGAGTGATTTATTCGGGTGAAATCCCAAATCCTAGCTACAACTGTATTTGCCATTGGATTACCTGGGGTAAAAACCTGCTAACTATTCTGAGAATCTACTAAGTGATATAAGGTAGTGAGAACATCTCTGAATTCAGCGTAAGAGACATGTCATTCAGGGGATCTTCTTGAACAAACAATGGTGCGGCCTAGTTCCCATTCCTTCTTCCGTTGTTTTTTTTGGGAGGCATTGTCAGTAAACGGAATGTAGGATGATTTAGAAAGAGAGTTTAAATAGAGATCATGCTCATTCGCACGACATGGATATTGAAAGAAGGGAATTTTTTCCTAAAATATTGTAGCCTTTTGTCCATAAGTATGGCGTGTTTTACACCCAAGCACAAGAATATACTTAACCCAGCTTTCAGACTGCATAGGACACTTTAAAACTCTGGGCTCTGATACCAAGTTTTATCATGACCTGAGGCTAACCATAGTCACAACAGCGGTGCTTATAGTCACAAGTGACCACAAGCAAATC
Source organism: Capsicum annuum (assembly GCF_002878395.1). Taxonomy (NCBI): domain Eukaryota; kingdom Viridiplantae; phylum Streptophyta; class Magnoliopsida; order Solanales; family Solanaceae; genus Capsicum; species Capsicum annuum. The sequence goes on from NC_061121.1 coordinate 200,294,407, forward strand.
CATGAGTTGGTACCTACTGTGAGCAATATATAAAATATGAACATAACACATGTGCAGAAGATAAATTGAGAAAGTAATGTCTATTTGAATACTAAAATACAAAATACTAAATTTTTAAACAACTGATAAGGACTAAAAATAACTAACTGACTGTCTAATTGTTTTGTCTGAATGTCTGAAAGCCTCTAAACTGACTGAGGATTCGATGGGACAGACCCTAACTAACTTCGACTGACTAAATAAAATGAGATACTAAATTAACTTAATAAACATAATATGTCCCTGATGGATGAGGACACACCACTATGAATGCTGGATTACACTGAACTGTCTAACTGTGGCTGTGAAATTGTGCGTCCAAACCTATGATATAAGACATTGTAGTGAAAAGAAGAGTATGTGGTTAGTACTTTGAATGTACTGGTATATGAGATAAGGTTAGGCTAATATACATGGGTACTATGCATATAAAATAAGGACTAACTGAATAGCATGAGATAACTAAACATGAATGCATAAAAATCATGACATCTGAGAATGTAAGACCAAGCATAAATCTATAACTAGAAATAAATCTAAAATCTAAAATACTATAAATTGTATAACTAAATAACTAAAAGTCTGTACACTTGGTCGAGAAAACTTAAACTGAAACTATACTGAATATTGTATTGAGACTGTGAGAGGTATCATCTAACAGACATGCCCTAATTTGACCTAATTGGGGTCTAACCTATAACCCTAGTTGGAAGAGTGTCAATACCGTGCCGCGGATACTAACACTGGCTTTGTGGATTCACTAATCTGATGTCCTGAAGAACTAAAGAGTCATCCTAAACTAACAGTTGACCCCTAAGAGAGTGTCAGTCCTAAACTGGCGAGTGACATCTATTAATTCTATGCTGGGTATGTAGTTTTGGAACTTAGCGAGTACTCTTAAGGACCCAGTCCTAACTGGCGGGTGACCCCCCATCCTTAGGTTCACTCGGTGCTAAACCCTACTCCCAACTGAACTGAAACTAGTACAGAACTGAACTAAACTTAATTGAATGCTATACATAATTGATAGTGCTCATCATGAATATGAATGTCTGAGTATACTGATAAGATTCATGGATTAACTATCTGAGTACATGAAAATCTAAATTTATTTAAATTACATAGGTATTGGTTGTTCAAAATCCACCAACACTGAATGGAATTAACCATAATGTCATATAAAAGCTTTAAAACCATAGTAGGGATTCATTGTTCAAAATCCAACACTTAGGCATTTCATCAAACACATTAGAGACATGAGCTTAAGCATGGAAATGAGTAAAGCATGCGATAATAACATAATTACAGCACTAAAATCATAAATTAGAGATTTAACGTGAATATTACAATATTTAAACATGTAATGGCTCATCCCACTTGAAAACACTTATAAACATAACTTGTAACTGAATTGACAAAAAATTCATTGAGATATTTCAACATAAATATGAAAATTCATACTTTAAAACCAAAAAGGGCTTCTTGGACTCCATGGGATAAAGTAACCCATGGATGAATATCACACATACCTCACTGCATGATTTTATGAAGATTATTGGGAATTTCTTAAGATTTGAAGCTTGAATTCCTTGATTGCTTAAGAATGGATTAGGGTTTATTCTTAAGGAAAGAGAGGCTTATTTTGAGAGAATTTGTGATGAAAAGAGCTAATAATGCTCTTTGGGAACCTAAATTTCATGTTTTGGATGAGTTAGGTGAAGGGGAAATGACCCAAATGCCCTTAAATGATGAGGAATTAAAAGCTGGATAGGTGAAGGAGGGTGCACCACGGGCTCTAGTGCGGTTCACTGGAGGGGGCGCCGCGGGCTTATCCCGGTGCTGCTACTATTTTGGATTCCAAAACATACCCTTACGCTCGTCTAAAAATTCTAAAACTCACTCGAGACGTAATTTTAACTATCCCGATAATGAATCAACTTAAAAATTGGCGCTTCAAGGTTGGGAAGGTCAAAAATAAAATTATCGAATTTTAGGGGTTTTGGGAATGACTAAGTCCCAACACTTGGTGAAATTTCTAAGGCTTAGACCCATTTAACATGCAATCGTGAGCTGAATTAAGCTAGGATCTTACATGATATTACAATTCATCATTTTATGTCATCTATATCTGTAATACAAAATCTTCCTTAATAGTGAAGAACAACATCTCCCACTTGGAAGAAAACTTAACCTTCTGAATTTGGAGTGCCACTTTAAATTTACGAAAATTAGGATCACTATCTATATTTTCTTCACCTCACCCATCTTAGAGTATTATGAACCATTTTGAGCAAAAGTGCTTTCTTCGACTAAATTAACCAACTGAACTCTCAATCTGGATAGCCTGTGAACTTCACATTGGATTTATCTATTTTAAATCCTCGCATGACCAATGCTTTCCATAGATAATCTGCTAAGTGTTTTGTCCACCGCATTGGATTTATCCAAATAGTACTAAAATATTCATATCATAATCCTTTAACAACTCTAGCCATCTCTTTTGATGGAGATTTAGATTTTTTTAAATGAACACAACTAAAGTCTCTTATGATCGGTGAACACATCAACATGAAACCCATAGGGGTAATGTCTCTAAATCTTTAGGGAAAAAACAACAAATGTCAACTAAAGATCATGAGTAGGGTAGTTCTTCTCATGAGGCTCGAGCTGTCTAGAGGCATATGCTATAACTTTGCCCCAATAAATATGTAACGACCTGCTTTTTGATAAAATATGTGAAATTTGTGAGTTTGTATGATTTGTCTATTTTACCCCTTCTCATAGTTGCATTATGGTATTTTTGAGGGGTGGGGAAGATTGTCACAGTTTTCAATGCATTTCGATACCATTTATGTGATATTATGATTTTTGATTACTTCGAGAACCTTACTTTGCACTTATGTGGATATATTTTGATTCATACGGTGGATGGATAAATAGACTATGCCAGAAACTCCAAAATATTGATTTTAAGATTTGTAGATCTTTGGTTTGGGTCCGAATACACCCAAGCACTTTTCGATCTATTGATCAGAAAGTTGGAAAATTGGAAATATGGGTGTAGGAACCATATTTCATTGAAACAACCTCATATGGAAAATTTGACTTCTTTAGCAGATCTAAAACCTTGATTTTAGGGTGGTAACATGTTTGGTGTGATTTTACGGCTTTTAAATCTCATTTCGACCCTCGATTTAGAAAATTATGATTTTGGATTCTAGGGATCAACTTTGTGAAAATAATATTTTTTTTGAAAATCTAATATCTCCATTGAGTCTGAAGAATCGAATTTAGTGTTATTACATAGTTCGTTTACATATATTGGACTCTGAACAAATTTCATACACCCCATCGAAGTCCGGATCGGACTTTAAAAAACTACTTTTTCTTTCAGCTGATGCAGATATTTCTACATTATTAAAGAAGTTTTTGGGCCATTTTACTCAATTTTTTATCTTTCCTCTTGAGAGTTAAACCATAAAATAGTATGGGATCTTAAAAGTGAAGCTTGTGGGAGCTAGATTAACATCTATTTCTTGATTCTATTACATATTTGAGGTAAAAATTCACCCTTTTCTTATTAATTTCTTGATTAGATTCTCAAAATCCTTACAATCTTAGAGCTTGATTTAAAATCTCAATTTCACTCATTTTCACTTGAATAATGTTTTTATCTTATATTACTAGTTCATCAATTTAACCTTCAAAACAATTTTGATTCTTGATTTTAACATAGATTTAAAAGATTTTATCCGATAAAGCTTAAAAAATAGTTTTTCTTCGATTTGAACCTCTTTTTTTACTCGATTTGACTTGGATTTTCATGTATAGATTTTTAAAAATATGGATAACATTTTTTGATGTAAAGTTATGATTTTGCCCTTCTATTTTGAAAACTCATTTTGAGGGTCCATTTTGACCTCGAACAAAAAATAATAAATATGGGTATCGTTGAATTTGTTTTGATGTAAAGACTCTATATTTTCTAGTATTATTTGACTTCAGGATCATTCATTAAAGTAAGGTTGTGGATTCGAAGTGTAGCTAACTAATTTTGGTATTCGAGGTCCGTTATGGCTTAACTGTTTCAGACTAGGTTGGGTAGTAAATGTTGGTACAAAATACATGTCAAGGGTGAAAACTAATTATTAATAATATCTATCTATGTGTTGTGCCCGTGTGGGGGCCTATATTGATGTAATTAATGAGATTGAGATATTAAGTGATATGTATGACTTTGTGAGGTCTTATATGATATTGATATCCTTGAATACATGTGAATATTTGTATTGTGTTATTGCAAATGCCTATTGTGGTACTTTTGGTGTATTGTAATATATATATATATATATATATATATATATATATATATATATATACTTTTGGCCTATGAAACATGTGGAAATTCATGAATGAATAGAAATAATAAATGGATATTGGCTCACATGTTTGTGGAAATGTATCATTGTGGTTGGTTATGAAAATATATCATGTGGTTGGGTGTAGATATACTCATTGTGATTGGTTGTAAGCATTACTACTCATAGCATACTCATTTATGAAATATTGGTGGCATCATGGTAACACCTGAATAACATTGACAACACTTTTTTAAAAACCCTTCCCGATGGATGTGCTAGGGAAGAGATATTGTAACACCTTATAAAACCCTTTTCGAGGGATGTTCTAAAAAGGATATATTAGATATGTGGATTTTATATGGGTTGACGAACCCCCTATTGGTCCTGTGTTGGGAGGCTTGCCTTCGTAGGTGTATACGAGGATTGTGCGATGATCCCAGAGGTTGTACAATGATCTAGTGCATCATAATCATCATATAAATTTCTTACTTTGTTGAGTTTATATTGTATTGTATTTCTATAATGACTTGTCATCTATGTAATTATCTTATCTTCTTTTATTTGTATTTGATGATCTTGCATATGCATGTTCCCCCTTGTTCTACTTATATGTGATATAATGTATACTTGTATTCTATCTTAATTTGATGTTCCAATATATGTGATATATTAGAACTATTAGTGCAAGAAGTGCGGGCTACCATTGTGGGACATGTTTTGATTACAGGTGATGTGCCTTTAGTGTGTATTTTGTATGCCTTATTTTCTACTGTGCTCAATCGGTCTATGATAACTATTGAGTATAAGTGGACCGTACACACTTCTACTTCACCCTTTTGGTGTAGTTTCAAGTTTGGATGTACCTCAAATTGGTTTATTTTAGGCACTTTCAGTTTAGTCAAGGTAGAAGTTGGACATTCATATGTCCGAAGTTCACTTTTATCTTTTTGTACTAGTTATTTCTTTATTAGTATTCAGAGATAGTTATGGTTTCTTGTGGTTAATTTCTGATGTATTTGACTGATGGATTGTATTAGTAGTACTTACACTATTGACATCTGATTTTGGGCATGACTGATATTTTGGATAAGTTTTTCTGCATTGTTATAATTACTTGTATGGTTGGCTTCATTCTAGGAGCCTTACCTTAGATATTTCTATATTTTTTGGTATCAGTTTGGGTGATATGCTTATTTTTTAATGTATGCCGTGACTAGTGCCATCATGATCCTTATTTTTGGATCGTGAAAAATTAGTATCAGAGACAGGTTTCATTGGTCTCAATGGTGTAAGAATGGGGTGTCTTATAAAGTCTCGCAAATTAGTAAGTAGATGTCCATATCTATCTTCAAGAGGCTATAGGACGTCTTTAGGAAACTTTTCTCATTTTATTTTTTTATTGTGTAAAGTTCTTTCATACCTAGTGTTTTGAGTTGTCTTTTACTCTTTCTACATAGATGGTGTTGCTTATACGACCTATGAGTTGAGAGATGGCGCTAGATATTGGTAGAGGTCATTTGTGTGTTGTAGACCCCGTTATTCTCCTGGATAACTTGGGATCAGTTTGTTGATGCCTTCTTTAAGAGATTAGCGCCTTTCAGTTTGAGAGATCATACGCGAGACGAGTTTGATCATTTGGAGTAGGGCTTCATGATAGTTGCTGAGTATGAGGCATGCTTCCATTCCTTATCCTAATATTCCTGTGATAACATTCCACCGAGTTATAGTAGATTCAAAAATTTGTGAAGGGTTTGGATATCTCCCTTTAGTTGGCTACTTCTCTGATGGTTATATTTGGAGCATCTTTTCAGAGCATTATGGATCCAAGATTACAAGGGGTATTCTCTTAGTATCTTAGGGTGGAGCCAATAAGGTACGACGTCTTGGTGAGTTTAAAGGTCACTCTTCCCATGGTAGAGATTTTAGAAGTTCTCATGGACATCAGGGTAGGCTAGGGCAAGCGGCCTTACAGAGTTTAGGTGGTAGATCTTTGGGTTCAATAGTGCAGGGTGGCCATTACGGCCCAGTGGTACCTTATCTTATTAATGCAAGCCATAGGACTTGTTATGTATGCAATGAGATTGGCCATATGGCCACAGATTATCCCCACTATGTGATTAAGGCTATTCCTACTTCAGCTGTGGGGGATAGGGGTGCTACCAGATGAGCGAGAGGTAGAGGTGGTAGAGCCCGTGATGGTGGTCGTGGGCCCACTCAGGTAGTTGGTGGTCGTGGATAGTGTTATACTATACTAGTCAGACATGAGAAAGAGGCTTCGGATATTGTTATCTCAGGCATCATCCCTATTTGTTTCAGATCTACATCAGTGTTATTTGACCCCAGATCGACTTTCTCCTATATGTTTGTATATTTTGCTTTGGGTTTTGATTCTGTTAGCGAGCTTCTTTCCATGCCTAATTGAGTATGTACCTCTGTAGGAGATTCTTTAGTGGTGGATCGGGTATACCGATCTTGTTTTATGACTTTTCATGTCTGTAAGACCTGGATAGATTGTATTATATTAGATATGGTTGACTTTGATATTATTTTGGGTATGGATTGGTTGGCTTCTTATCATGCTATCTTAGATTGTTTTGCTAAGAGCATACTTTAGCCCCCCAAGTGTACCAAGGTTAGCTTGGAAGGGTGTGATTCATTTCGGGCCTAAGAGGGTTATCTTTTATGTTCAGGCTTGTATATTGGTTAAGAGGGGATATTTATCTTATTTGGATCACATTCATAATACGAGTGTTATTTTACCTCATTTCCTTGCTTCTGTCTGTGTTGTTCGTAAGTTTATGGATGTGTTACCTATGGATTTGCCTAGTATGCCCCCGAATTGTGATATTAATTTTTCTACTGATGTTGAGATTTTCATTCCCCTTTATAGGATGGCCCTAGCCAAGTTGAAGAAATTGAAGGATCAGTTGCAGGAGTTGTTGGATAAGGGATTTATTCGACCTAGTGTATCGCCTTGGGGTATGCCTTTTTTGTTTGTAAAGAAGGATGAATCTTTGCACATGTGTATTGATTATGAGTTATTGAATAAGGTAACGGTTAAGAATAAGTATCCTCGTCCTCATATTCATGATTTATTTGATCAGCTTCAGGGTGCTACGGTGATTTCTAAGATTGATTTATGGTCTGGTTATCACCAATTGAGGATTAGAGCTTCGGATGTTCTGAAGACAACTTTTCATACTCGATATGGTCATTATGAGTTCTTGGTCCTGTCCTTTGGGTTGACCAATGTCACGACCTAAGACTACCCCTAGTCGTAACTCAATGTTTAGAACCATAAGTGATACCAAGCTAACCCATAAACTGGCATGTTACTTGAGCATCTAAATTAAATTAATTGTATAAGCTAAATTTACTGAAAGAAATCATAATCATGAGAAAATCTGAATACACGTGATACTATAAAAGTTTACAACATGATAAATCCGAAGGAAGAACTTGAATTACATGAGTGACTCTAGTTGATTGTGTATGAAGCCTCTTCTATATTGACTATAGATAGCTAGGACATGCCTCCAACTACCACAAACCAATACATAAGGAATATAGAAATACAAGACATGAACTGCAATGAAATAGAGTCCCCAAAATAAGAGAACTCCTCTCCTACTGGCTGAATGCTGAGAACTGCCTGACCCTAGTAGGTGGACTATATCTAGTACCTACTCATGAAGGAATGTAGCCACAAATGCATATATGTTGTCAATACTTTGGAATGTACTGAGTATATAGGAACATGCACTAAATCATGGAAATATTTAAAACATGCTTTACAGTTGAGAACATAAGTTTTTTGCTGAAGTATGCATTTAAAACATTCGGTACATAAAAGCTATAAGGAATAGTGAAATTTAAGGATCATGAGATGAAAACAATTATGTAAGCTGGGAAGTGGTAGAAACATGAATACTTTAAGTAAATCATATGTAAAGATGAACATGCTGTAAAACTAAACTGAGGATCATGTATAGATACTGAGCATGAAAACATGAACATGTAAGATGAATGCAAGACCAATCAAGGCATGTACTAACATGATCTAAATACTGAATATTCTATAAAACTATCTGACTAAATAACTGGTAATCTGATTACTTGGTCAAGAAAACCTGGACTGATATAAACTGAGTACTGACTAAAATTATGGGAGCTGACTATAACTGACATGCCTCAATTTGAGCTATCAGGTTCCAGCCTGTAACCCCAGTTGGAAGGGTGCTGGTACCTTGCCAGGGGTACCAATACATAACTGATGATGTGGATCCACAAGAATGATGTCCCGAAGGACGAGGGTGTCATTCCTAACTAACATAGGACCTCTCATAATCTATAGTGGTGCCATAGGTCTGGAACTTAGGGACTGCTACTAATGACTCATGACTAACTGATGGGGGAACCACCATCCCTGCGTTCACTCAGTGCTAAGTGTTACTCCCAACTGAATAACACTAGTATTATTATTTGTTTAACATGACATGGTACTGTACTGATAAGTGCTCAGTATGAACATGATAATTTGAATCTAATAATAAAAATCATGCTCTGACTAACTTTTTACTTGAAAAAAGAAACATGTAAACAAATAGGTATCAGGTGTTCATAACCCTTCAGCACTGAATGATACAAAAATATGATAAAACTTAAAACATTGGTAGGAAGTCATAATTCAGAGATCCAAAAACAACATACATTTCAATAAATGAATGAGATACATGAATTTGAACATGGGGATGTGTTAAACTTGGGAGATTGACAATTTCACATGGGTTAGTTCTTAACTTGATAATTTGACATAGGAGCAATTGAATATGACATGGATAATTGAATTTTAAAGCATGAAATAACCTAATTCACATGAAGGAAACATGTTGACATGACTTGAATTCAAATTACTAAGAAAACATGGATTAAATTCATGATTTAGAGACCAAAGTATAGAATATATCACTAGTGATGAATGATTATGAGAATAGGTGACATGACCCAAAGCTGGGCCTTGTTGTATGGGCATCTCAAGCCAAACAAGGACCAAAGATCGCCCCGTTAATCTAACCTAACCATCACATCAATCACAAATACCGGATGAACTCCGAACATATAATCAAGATAGTGGAAACAAGACTAATAATCATAACTTAAGAAAGTCTAGCCATGCATTAATATCAACATTCAACATCCAATCTACCTAAGTCCACGGTCATCCACCAGCCTCTATAGATTCGACATCAATAATATATCAGGATAAGCCCCCGATAATAGTCCAAAATTAAATCCAAAATAAGTCTATGACATAAGCTAAGAAGACTATGAAATGTGTGTCTTCTGAAGGGTGGAAGCTCACCACTTTGATGTCAACACCTGAATCGCCTGAACACCTGATCACTGTGCAAGAAAAAAAGAAGATGCTCTAGCCCCTGTTTCTGTGGAGACATAGCTTCCGGAGATGGTTAGCGATTGGAGCACTAGCATAAAACATAAGGGTAAGGATAAAATAATGTAATTATTCAACACCAATTCAAAACATCATAAGCTATCATATTTATATATATAGGCATGTAAATACACATGGATACATCAAGTGTCAAAAGATAACAAGGACTTAGCATGCATTTCAAAGCACTTAAACACGAACCATGAATTGGAGTACTCTAACCTTCCACCACTTAGGTTATATCGAGCAAGAGAACTCTAACATCAAGCCATATTATTAAGCAAGTGGACTCTAACCACAAGCCCTTTTTAATAGTAAGTGAACTCTAACCATAAGCCATTTCTTTAGACAAATTAACTCTAACCACAAGCCATCACATTCATTACTAGTCGACATTGGGAGTCTAACCCTTTGTTCATACATTTACATCACACTATTCACATTTGGGGACTTTAACCTATTTAACCATTCTGAGCCATCAAGGAGACAATTCAATATCATACATGGCCACAAGGTCTTCATAAATCATATCAATCAATCACTCTAATATGATAATGAATTAGTTTCAAATACCATTCAAGTCAAATTATGGTCATCAAGACCTTTATTAAATCACTCATTAGCACTCTTACACCAAGCTTTAGTTTAATACAATTCGATTTCATGTTAGGGACTCAAACCCCTTTATAACCAATCAAACCACCAATGACACCATTCAACTAATAACATGGACAATACTAATAACATGGACAACAAGGCCTTGATAATATTATTTACCAATTGTTCTTACTCATTAAGATATTGCCTTAGGTCTAATCACCATCAATATGTAACTAGTTATTTCTAGTAGATATTTTCACAAACACCTTGAGGGCATACTCTTACCATGACCAAAACCCAAGTGAAAACCATCAATATTAGGGTTACTCTTGACCGATTTGTTAAATCATAATCAACACGCACCACACGTGCAAACCATCACAAAAAACATGTATAATCATAAGTTTAAACAAAGAGAAAACATTACCCATCACTATGCATCAAAACCCTCAACATTTGTTCCAAAAACCATCATTAATGATTCATAAACAATGTCTAAATAACATGATATTTGGGAAATAATAATAGGGAAAGAGTCACATGCCTTTTACAAGATGATTCATGGAAGGATTCTTGGTTTTCAAGTCTCTAGATGACCTCTTTGATAAACCCTAGCCCCAATCTTTGTTGAAGGAGTTTTAAAGAGGATTTAGGAGTGTTTAATTCTTCTATATATGAGGAATAGTAAAACATGTTATATGGAGAGTGAAGGGTTTAGGGGGTGGGGAAATGTCTAAAAAGTTCTCAGCTAAAAGCTGTAAAAGTGAACTCCTAGGAGTCTTATGACTCCATGTCTAAACCGTACCCTAGGGTACGAATGGTAACCTAACTCGTACCCTAGGCTTCACTATGGACCCTTAATCTTTACAAAATACGACCATACATGCATGACTCGTACTCAAAGGTATGAGTGGTACCAAACAACCCGTACCCAAGTCAGTGACCACTAGATAAAAAACAGTACTTCATACGACTAGGGTGTATATGACCCATACCCTAACATACTACTTGGAAGGAGATAAACTATATCTTGGATAGTATGTTATCAACCTAAACTGATCTCTATACGATAGGGAAGGGTACTAGTTGTACCCTAGCATACAAAGGATATGCTCAATTCGTACCCAACCCAGAACCTCACAACTTGAGAAAATCTCTAAGGATCCAAAGCCAAGTTATTTTAGTAGGAATATGGTACACTTATAAGGATAACATGCTCACATGTTTTGATGTATAAGTTTGAGGATTTAATATGATATTGACTAAACATGACATGGGGTTTTGGAACTTAATCATAAAGGGATATATTTCACATAGGAAAGAATATTATCATGACTGGAATGTAAAACTAATAAGGACACATGGATAAATTTTATGATTTACATTGAACTTGATCATAAAAGAGAGTAAAATTCATACTTAAAATAAGAGGGGGATTTTGGGACTCAATGGGTAGAAGGAACCCGTTGAAGAATACCCTATATACCTGATTATAGAAGCCTTGGATGAATTTCTTGGAATTAGGCTTGAACTTGAAGAACACTAGTTGGTTTTAGGGAAAAAAATCACCTCTTTTTACTCCATGGAGAATGATTTTTGAGTTATGATAGGTTAGGACAATATTTAAGCTTGATAACTATTGTTTGGAGGGTGAAACAACGTAGTCTTGGGATTAAAAGAGTGGGAAAAGATCAAAAAATCCTTAGGAATCTTCTAGAAAATGTCTAGAAGTCGTCCCAATGACTTAGGTCATGACTCATAAAGTCTGGCTATGATTCATGGCTTGAGTTGAAGTCAGAAACCCATTTTTAGCCTTTTCTGCCCAGGTTACAACTCCCTGACTCGTAATAAGACATTACGAGTCGTAGTCTGGGCAACTTTGATAATGCTTCAATATTTTGGTCATAACTTTTCACCCCGATATCGAATTAAGGAGAAATTGGTATTGTTCAAAATCTAATTCAATTATCTATCTTTTAGTGTGTATATTGAGATCTGAAATTCTTAGTAGAAAATAGTTGTGCTCATTTGGAGATGACTATAGTTATATACATCCCAAGAATTTAATCGCTAAGGGATGCTTTGACTTGTCTATAATCCAGGAGGTATTTGAGGTTTTAATATATATTTAAGTCACTAATAGAACCACCAAAACACGAGGATTGATTCTTGGATCCTTTACTATTCAACTACGGGGCCACACAATGATTCATAATGTCAAACTACTAGTCATGTATTGGACTTGTAACCACTGGAACAGACTCTTAGTTAAGCACTATTATGACTACGATTACTCATAATGACTCATAAGGTTTGATAATAGGTCATCACACGAGTTGTAACCACTAGAAGTTGATTGACACTTAAAGGTAAAATTGCATAACTTTTTCCCATGATATCATATCAAGGCGACGCTTGCAGTGTTTTAAAGCTAACTTCATGGTATATCTTTTGAGAGATTTAGAACATGAAATCTTGGGGTATTACAACCAATTCCCCTACTAAATTCATGGAGTTGATAACCATGTGTTTTGATAGTATCTTAACTCTTTTGTTATTGTATTTATAAATGATAAATTGGTGTATTCCAAGAATAAGGCTGAGCATGAGGAGCATTTACGAATTATGCTTAAGAGATTTAGGGATGGGAAGTTGTATGTGAAGTTCTCTAAGTATGAGTTTTGGTTGGAGACTATTTATTTCATGGATCATTGGTGACTAAGGAAAGTAATATGGTTGATCCAACCAAAGTTGCAGCGATTCATGATTGGGCTAGACCTACTTTGGCCACCAAGATTTAGATTTTTTTTGGCTTTATAGATTAGTATCAACATTCTGTTAAGGTTTTTTCATACATTATAGCTCCATTGACCAAGTTTACCCAGAAGAAGATTTATTTTCAGTGGTTTGATGGATGTGAGGTAAGATTCCAAAAGCTTAAGGATTTGTTGACTTTAGCTCTTATATTGGATTTTCCTAAGGAGAGCATGGGCTTTACCGTGTTTTATGATGCTTCAGGTGTTGTATTGGTTGCTATATTAATGTAGAAGAGTAAGGTGATTGCATATGCTTCTCGTTAGTTGAAGCCTCATGAGATAAATTACCCTACCCATGATTTAGAGTTATGAGTAATTGCGCTTGCTTTGAAGTTGTGGAGGCAATACTCATATGGAGTCCATTGTAAGATCTTCTTAGATCATCATAGCCTTCAATACTTCTTCACCCAATGAGATTTTAACATGAGGCAACATCATTGGCTTAAATTTCTTAAGAATGATGACTTGACCATTCCCTACCACTAGGCAAGGCTAATGTGTTGTAGATGTCTTGAGCAGTAATTCGACTAACATGGTTAGCTTGGAGTATCTTTTTCCCTAGGAGAGGCCTTTAGTTGTAGAGGTTCAGTCTTTAGCTAACTAGATGGTTAGGCTTGATATTTTGACACTTGGGCGTGTTTTGGAATTTGTAAAAGCGAGATATTCTTTGATGGAGTAGATTTAACCTTATTAGTGTGATGATGTTGGAATGAGGTTGATTTAGATAAGGTGTTGAGTGGTGAGGCAAAGAAAGCCTCACTTGATTCAGGTGAAGTTTTGAGGATTAGGGGCCGAGTTTGTATGCTGAGAGTAGGTGATTAAATTAGGTTGATCTTAAAGGAGGCCCATTATTGCATATATTTTATCCATCCAGAAGTGACTAAGATATAGCATAATTTGAGACAACACTACTACTGGGGTGGTATGAGGAAAGATGTGGCGTACTTCATAGCTTTTTCCCTTTGTTGACAGCAGGTGAAGGTTGAGAATATGAGACCTGGTGGATTTCTTCAAAGGTTGACCATTCCTGAGTGGAAGTGGGAATGGATCACTATGGACTCCATGACTGGTTTGCCTCATTCCTTTTATAGTTTTGATAGTGTTTGGATCAGTATGGATCAATTGACCATGTCAAATCATTTTCTTCCAGTCCAGGTTTTCTTTAGTGTCGAGAGGTTGGCTTGTATCTATATTTATGGGATTATGCATCTGCATGGTATGCCAGTGTCTATCATCTCAGATTGTAATTTGGTGTTCACTTCTCACTTTTAGAGGATATTTCAAGATGAGTTGGGCACTCGGGTTGATCTCAATACAATATTTCACCCTAGACTAATGGTCAGTCAGAGAAGACTATTTAAGTTTTAGAGGATATATCCACGCTTGTATGATGGATTTTGGTAGCCAATTTGAGCAATGTTTGGTGTTAGTAGAGTTTGCCTATAATAACAGCTACCATTCCAGTATTGATATGGCTCCTTTTGAGGCATTGTATGGTAGGCATTGTCGCTCTCTAGTTGATTGGTTTGATACTTCTAAGATTAGACCTCAAGGTACGGACTTGCTTCGTGAGTCTTTGGATAGAAACCGAGTCATTCAAGACAGACTTAGAACGGCACAGAGTAGGCAAAAGTGCTATACTGATCGTAGACTTCATGCCTTAAGATTTAGTGTTGGTTATTATGTTTTCCTTTGAGTTTCACCCATGAAGGGTGTGATGAGGTTTGGGAAGAGGGTCAAGCTTAGCTCGAGGTATATTGGTCCATTTGGGATTCTTCGAACTGTTGAAGATATGGCTTTTGAGTTGGCTTTGCACCCTGATCTATAAGCTGTTCATCCATTTTTTTTCATGTTTCTATGCTTCGCTATTATATCCCAAATGAGTTTCATGTTATTCGTTGGGAGTCAGTTTAGTTAGATGAGTGGTTGTCAATAGATCTGTTAAAGTTATCTGCACCCCCTACAATTGGTATCAGAGCCTATGTTGTATAAAATTACGGAAGTAGTATATATTTGGATTTATTTGATTAATTTATTTGATTATGAAACAATTAAATTTAGATATTTACCAAAACAATATTTTATTTGTTTAGATGGATAATGTACAAAAACCACAACAATATAAAGAATTAAAACAAATAATATCTGAAAAACGTAAAGAATTAAAAATAAGAATAGAAAAACTGTAGTATAACATAATTGTCGGAGTTAGTAAAAACTCAATAAATGCACAAAAAGAAGAAATATCAAATTTAGAATCAATAATAGATAGTCTAAAATATATATATCAACATAACGTATATACATTTAAATAAAATGAAAAAATAAGAATTTATAATAGATGAAAAAACATATAAAAATCATGAAAGATTAAAAATAAAAATAGTATTTTCTAATCTAGGAAGAAGGTATAAGAAAATAGGTGAACATTTATATTTAATGTTAGAAAAAGAAGAATTAATATTAAAAGATAAGTTGGCAGCCATGGTAAGAATAGAAAGAGAAAACAAAGAGATAAATAGAAAAAAGAAAATAGATAAAATAAAACAGCAAACTACAAAAGAAATACGAAAAATAGAAGAAACTAAAAATAGTAGGATTGCTGAATTAGAAAAAGAACTACAAATGCTAAAAGATTTATATGAAAATAGACAGAAAGAAAAAGAAGAAAAAGATAAAGAACAAAAATTATTAATTGAGATAAATCAATTTAAAAAAAAAATAGAAATAAAAAATAAAGAACCAGAAACCAGTGAATTAAAAATAAATACAATAGATGCTGAAGAAACAGATAATTATGATTCGTAAGATAGTGAAACATATACAGAAATTCTAGAAAACATAGGAAAACTAGAAATTAATGAAAAACAAGAAGTAATTAATAAAGAAGATCTAGAACTAATAAATACAAAAGTAAATACTCTAGATAAAAATATAATACCTAGTACATCAGATATAAGAAAACCAACCTATAATTACAAAAGTAAGTTTAAAAGATATAATCCAATGGATAAATATAATAAATGGACACCAAGACAAATAACTAATTATAACTTTTTAGATTTAGACTGTGTAGTAGACATAAATAAAACAATACAACTATGGGTAGGATACATGTCAAAACAATTATTAGATAATAAAATAGATACAACAAATACACCAGAATATATAGAAAAGACATTAATAGGAACAGTAAAATTATGGTTTTTAAACCTATCCGAAGCAAGTAAAAAAGTATTAAGATCTGATACAAAAATAGAAGGAACATTATAACCTACAAAAATATTACCAACAGAAATATTGAAAAAAATATGAAATAGCTATAAGTGATGAATTTAGTAGTACGTCAACAGAAGAAGCAGAACAAAATAAAGAAAAAGATACGAATAGGAATTTAATGTTAAAATTAGCAATATGTAATATGTCCTATATAGATGAATATACGTGCGCATTTAAAGAATATTATTATAAAGGAACATATAATACAGAAGAAAGTAAAGAAATAACAAAATTATATTTTAGTAAATTACCCGAACCATTTAGTTCAAAAATAATAAAGAATTGGGATGAAACAAAAATAGTAGATACCCTAAGAGCAAGAATAAAATTTTTACAACAATGGTATAGAAATCTATGTGAAAAATATAGAGAAGAAATAAAAATGAAAAAAACATTAATACGAAATATAGCATGTTGTAAAGATAAAATAGCACCTCAATTTGGATGTGAAGAAAGATATTATAAGAAAAGAAAAGGACATAAGAAATATAAGAAATACGAAAATCAAAATATAAATATAAGAAATCAAGAAAAAGATATTATGTAAAAAATTATAATCATAAAAGACCTTATTGAAAAAAGAAATCTATAAAAGAATGTACTTGTTATAATTGTGGAAAACTAGGACATTTAGCTAGAGATTGTAAATTACCAAAAAACTCAAAAAATAAACAAATACTAGAAATAAAAATAGAAAATACAGAATATACGTAGATAGATTAAATAGATTATGAATTAGAAAGTGAAGATAATATATATGAAATTTCGGAGGATGAAATAGATAATGAAATAGATAGTGAATTAGATGAATTAAATGACTGAAGAAGATATAAAAATGAACCAAATAACTGAAGAAGATATAAAAATAATAACAAAGGAAAAATATTTAAATGAAGAAGGAACATATCAAAAAATAATATTTGATAGTAATATATTTGACGAAATAAAAAGAAAAGAGTTAGACTTAAGTGTATAAAAAATATTTAAAATACCAATAATAAAAAATATATTTAGTAGAAAAAAGGAAGAATACTACGTACTAAGTCAAAAGGAACATGGAATAGATTGTAGATATGCAAAAGGAAGAGCTAGCATACCACTAGTAACAAAAAGAATAATTAATAAAGAAATAAATGATATAAAAAGTAAAGACCCAATAAAATATGTACACCTTGGAGGAACAGAGATACTAATAAAAGTATGTTTCAGAGAAGGAATAGATACACCAATAGAATTATATTTAGTAGATGATAGAATTATAAAACCTATAGAAAAAAATATATTAACCGCTATAAAAGGAAATTTAATATACCAAAAATTTAAATTTATAATAAGTGCGAATTATTCAGTAGCAATAACAAATAAAAATATAGATAAATCATTAGTATTATATTGGAAAATATCAGGAATAGAAATAACCCCAGGAAGTAAAACATTTACAGCAAAATGTAAAAATCTATATGTACTAATAACAAAACATAAAATAACAGGAAAAAATAAAATTAATAAAATACAAATAGAAAGTCCTTTTGAACAATTCGTAAAAACAATTGATAATAATGATTATAGTTACAAAAATATAGATATAGAAGAAGATTTAGAAATAATAAATGATATGATAAGTACATCAAAAAGAATAGCTCACGAAAAACCAGAATCATCAAGTTCATCAAAAAGAACAAGTTATGAAACAACTTCAACAGTTAATTTAAATTAATATTATATAACAGGAACAATAAATGAAAAAGAATATTTAATACTCTTAAACATAAGACAAGAAGAAAATTATATAGCAAAATATCTAGTAAAAAGTGAAGAAATAAAATCTAATAGTGATATATGCCCAGATCTACCAAGGAGTCTAATAAACATTAAAGATATGGCAGAAAAAGAAATAATAATAGGAGTTAGAAAAATAAAAATAGAATTTGAAATAAAGGAAGAAATGCAAAAAGCAGACATGATATTTAGGAATAAAATTGTTAGAACAAGTAAAACCATACAATATAGAACATACACAATTGTCTATAACATATAATAAAGAAAAATTATTCATAAAAAGAACTTAACATGATATGAAAATATATGTACTTGTAAAAATAATAATAGAAGGATATTATAATAGATATTATACACCTATGATAGATACAGGAACAGAAGCAAACTTATGTAGATACAACTGTTTACCAGAAAGTAAATGGGATAAATTAAAAACACCAATAGTAGTCAAAGGATTTAATAATGAAGGAAGCTTAATTACATATAAAGCTAAAAATGTAAAAATACAGATATGAGATAAAATAATAACAATAGAAGAAATCTATAATTATGAACTAACATCAAAAGATATGCTTTTAGGAATGTCATTTTTAGATAAATTATAACTACATATAATAACTAAAACAGATTGGTGATTTACAATACCATGTAAAAAAAAGTAAGAGCAAAAAGAGTTATTAATAAAATAAGAAAGAAAACTGATTGGATAGAAGGAAGTGAAAAAATTACACAAAAGTTAGAAAATATAAAAAATTACTGAAGACACAATAGAACTAGTCGTATTTTCGATAAATAAAAAGGAAATAACTATATTTTCAATAAATAAGATAGAACTAATTAAGAACAAATTAGAAAGATTATATAGTGAAAATCCATTAACAGGATGGAAAAAACATAAAACACTATAAAAATTGAATTAATAGATAAAAATAGCATATTAACTCAAAAATCATTAACATATAATTTTGACGATTTAAAAGTATTTAAAATGCATATAGATAAATTATTAGAGAATCAATATATACAAAAAAGTAATAGTAAACATAATAGTCCAGCATTTATAGTAAATAAACATAGTGTACAAAAAAGAGGTAAAAGTAGAATGATTATTGATTATAGAAATTTAAATGCAAAAACTATGACATATAATTATCCAATACCAAATAAGATATTAAAAATAAGACAAATACCAGGATATAACTATTTTAGTAAATTTGACTGTAAATCAGGATTTTACCACTTAAAGTTAGAAAAAGAATCTAAGGAATTAACTGCATTTACAGTACCACAAGGATTTTATGAATGGAACGTATTACCATTTGTATATAAAAATGTACCAGGTAGATATCAACACTTTATGGATAGTTATTTTAAACAATTACCTATTTGTATAGTATACATAGATGATATATTATTATATACAAAAACGAAAGATGAACATTTAAAATTATTAGAACAATTTATAGATATAATAGAAAAATTAGGAATAAGTTTAAGTGAAAAGAAAGCCGAATTTATGAAAAATCAGATAGAATTTTTAGGGATACAAATAGATAAAAGTGGAGTAAAAATGCAACAACACATAGTACAAAAAATAATAAATTTAAAAGAAGAATTAGATACAAAAAAGAAATTACAATCGTTCTTAGGATTAGTAAATCAAGTAAGAGAATATATACCAAAATTAGTAAAAAATCTAAAACCATTACAGAAAAAATTCAAAAAAGATATCAAAATATAATTACAACGACAAAGATCAAAAAACAAGTCCAGAAAATAAAAATACTTTGTAAAGAGTTATAAAAATTACAATTCCTAGACAAAAATAAAAAATTTACATATATAGTAGAAGCAAATGCAAGTGAATATAGTTATGGAGGAGTACTTAAATACAAATACGAAAATGAAAAAATAGAACATCATTGTAGATATTATTCAGTAACATTTAATGAAATCGAAATAAAATGGGAAATAAATAGAAAAGAATTATGTTCATTATATAAATGCCTATTAGAATTTGAACCATATATTGTATATAACAAATTTAAATTCTAAGAACAGATAACACACAGGTACGTTGGTGGCTAACGAGAAAAATATAGAACTCAGTTACGATGAAAGAAATTCGCAGAGTAGTATTAAACATACTGAATTTTACATTTACGATTGAAGTGATTAATACTAACAAAAATGTCATTGCAGATTACTTATCAAGAAAAAGCTTGTCCAACTAATTTATCAATGGAAGAGGCTGATGTCAAAGATACCCAAACCTATTTATTACTTCAAATGTTTGAGCAAATGAAGTTATTACAAGAAAGAGTTATTACACTAACTACTGAAGTTACAAACGTAAAAGTGCAGGTTGGGCACTATAAAAAACAAAATACTGTGCAGGAAGAGTACATTAAAAAACTAGACTTAGAAGGTGACGATGAGAAACACCTAAAAACTGAAATTACTAATGAAATTACAATTACAGCTGCAGGCGCAGGAGATATATCTAAAGGGAAAAATATAGTCACTCAAAATAAACCTGAAATACCAAAGAAAAAGAATTACAACCTCAACCAGATATTTTCAAAACCATATACACTAAATATTCAAAGATCAGAATCATTTGCACCTCCCCAAATACATACATATTCTGAATCACTTAACCAAGAAAAACAGACATACAACTATGTTGCCCAAAAATACATTGAAAATATATACACCTTACAAACCATGTTAAATACCAAACCTATTCAAAGTGAAGAACTAGCCGCACAACTAAAAGGATATATTACCCAGAAATGTCAGAATTACAATAAACTTATTGCTTTTCCAAGTACAAGTTCGAATTTAATCAAATCATGTTGTTATCGTGGATTATTTACACATTTACTGGAGAAGAGTTAGAAGGAATTCCAGATATTCACAATGAATTTATGATCTACAAGAGAATTACTAACGAACAATTATTTTATGTTTGATTTTAATTCGTCCTAGCCGAAATATTATTTGATGAAGTTAAACAGACTATTACAGTAACCAAGAATGGCATGACCAGAGATTGTATTATTCCAGAAGAAATATGTGAACAAGATGAGATACCAAAGACACAGATACAAGGATTTTACCGCAACAAAAGAGTTATTGGACTTAGTAATATATTATCAGAATTACTTAATAATTATTCAAATCAGAAACCTATTTGGATATATAGCTCGAGGAATCAAACATTGGTTTATTCAACTTGTAAATAAGTTAGAGACCAAGACATGGAAGAACTTAGGAAATGGGGATTAACACTCCTCAGACCAGAAGAACAACCATTAACGAGATCTATCAAAAAAGAAATTATTTCAGAAGAAGCTATGGAACAATTTGGTGAAAAAGTTGGCCAAAAATACAATGATCACATATGTAGCAGATGTAGTGGCAGACACAACTTTGTTCCAGATATGATGCTACACTGACAAGAAGATAAAAAAGCAGCAGATATGACAAAAAGAAGATAGAGAAAAGAAGATAGCAACAGATCAATAATAGAGATAAAAGACAGAGATATTAATTATGAAAGAGACATGTAACAAAATAAAAGACTTTTTTCTTTCTTTACGTAAATTATTAATATATTGTATAGGTTTTTTGACTATTCTTAGTCTAGGTATTGATAGCTTTTGTCCTTATTTACATTTTTAAGTCATTCTCTTCTTTTAAAGAAGAAGACTTTTTGTAAAGTATAGTTAGGACAATAATTAGGTTAGGTAGATAAAGACTTTGTAAAGAAAAAGTTAGGATAAGTGTAAAAATAACAGTGTAAAGTATTCTCATTATAAATGAAAGGCATCGAAGGCAGAAGAAAGCAAGCCTTTATGCGTTGAAGCAAAAAACTCTCCTTTGTCTACAACAAATATTTTGATTATTTAAAAACAGGTATATTTCAATAGAAAAATCTATGGAGGAACAAATCTTAGAATTATCAAATCTACCACAACAGGTATATTCATTTACTATTATGAATAGCTAAATTCATAAATTCCTGACAATCATGATATGATAAAAGAAGTTCATGTTAGTTGCTTTATAGTAGAATTATTCAAAAAATAGCATGTTAAGAAGTTTATTAGAAAAGTGGAAAAGGAGAAAAATCCCTAAGAACTATGTCATCCTAAAGGTGAAACCGGTGAGGCAAGAAAGCCGTGATAGGGGAGTAGCCGAGTAGAGGCACTGTTTAAGGGAAAAGTATCCAGATTACCATGCTAATAGTGATCGAAGAATATGTTATTTAAAAATAATCTATTATATAGTAATCTAAAGTAATCATATTTTGTTACGTGTATGATTGAAGGGAATATTTTTAAAAAGCATCATATGAAAAATGAATACTTATTTATCTGACGAAATGGTAGATAAATTTAAAATACTTGTTTTATATGTACTTAAGGATATAGAAATTACAGATATAAGAAAAATCATATCAGAAAAAATATTTGATAAATATTTTACGACTAGATTAAATTATATACCACACTTACCTAACTACTCTTACAAATGCTTATATACCAAACCTACATATCAACCATGATAAATTATGTAGATTTAGACTTTTGAAAAATGAATATGAAAAATATACAATCAACAGAAAAACAAATGAAATCAAATTTAGATGAATATTTGAGGACTAAAGATATAAAATACATACAATTTCTCAGTGAAAATATAGAAGAATTAATGAGATTAAAACTAAAAACTAAAAAATATTATAATAAAGTATTTAACCAATTTTAATATATACTTAGAAATATAGAAATTATAGATATTAAGAGAATAATATTATAAAAAATATTAGACTATAAAATTGAAATTATAAATTGGATAGAACAACTATACCTAGATAATTACCCAGATGGATATTATTCAGACTAAAATGTTAGAATATATTAGAAAAATTAGAGAAAACCAAAGTAACCTATATGAAGAAATTAATTATAGAAACCGACTCAAAGAAATAATGGAAAATCTAAAAGAAAAATTAACATGGATAAAAGAAACATTAGAAAATTTAGAAAAAAGTACAGATAATAGTTTATATAACATAAAAAACTCATTAAGAGAAGAAGAAAGAGAGATAATTAATAGCATTAATAACCGTAATTCAGATATAAATTATAGTACAATTACAATAGAATATTACATGAAAATTAGTAAACAAGCAACTACTTTAGAATAAAATGATAAACTATAAGTATTTAAAATATTGGAGACAAGATATGGAAGAAATAAAATTAGAAGAAATGCTAATGAAAGAGAATTTAATCGAATATTTTAGGATAAAAGATATAAAATATTTAGAATACCTTAAAAATAATATAGAAAAATCACAAAGACTAAGAGAAAAAATTAAAGAATACTACAGTAAATCATTTAATCAAAGACCAGTTAATCACCCCCCAAGATATGAGCAATAAACTAAAAATGAAAATATTTAGAGAAGTTAAGAAATATCCATGCACAAATAAAAATAGATCCATTACAATATATCTATTAAAGTTATCCACACCCCTACAATTGGTCGGTTACGCTCTAGAGTTATCCATGTAGTTAAAGTTCAGTGACGACATCAACCTATATATGAGGCCACTAGGGAGGTCGAGTCTGATATGTGTAGTTCTTATCCTCATCTCTTTGTTGATTCAGGTATATCTTTGCCTTAGTTTAAGGACAACCTAAATTTTTTAGTGGTGGATGATGTAACCACCTGCTTTTTGATGAAATATGTGAAATTTGTGAGTTTTTGTGATTTAACTATTTTAATCCTCCTCGTAGTTGCATTATGGTAATTTTGGGGTGTGGAGTAATTGGCATGGTTCTCAATATATTTTGATACCATTTATGCGATATTGTGATTTTTGATGACTTCGAGAGCCTTATTATGGAATTATGTGGATATTTTTTAGTCCGTGTAATGGATGGCTAAATAGAATATGCCAGCAGCCTTGGAATATCAATTTTAGGCTAGGTAGACCTTTGGTTTAGGTCCCGGTGCACGCGAGCTCATTTCAACCTATGAGTGTGGGACCCACATTTGGTTGAAATGATATCGGATGGAAAATTTGACTTCTCCAGCAGATCTGGAATATTGATTTTAGGGTGATAATATATTTGGTGTGATTTTACGGCTTTTAAAGCTCATTTCGACCCTCGATTTGGAAAATTGTGATTTTGGATTTGGGGGGTCAACTTTGTGAAAACAACTTTTTTAGAAATATGATAACACCATTGAGTCCGTAGCATCGTATTAGTGTGGTTACATAGTTCATTTGTATATATCGAACTTCGAATGAATTCTGGACACCCGTCGAAGTCCGGATTGAATTTAAAAAAAATAGCTTTTTTCTTCAACTGGTGCAGATTTTTTTACACCATTAAAGCAGTTTTTGGGTCATTTTGCTCATTTTTTTCATCTTACCTCTTGAGAGTTAAACCCTAAAATAGTGTGGGAGCTTAAAAGTGAAGCTTGTGGAAGCTTGAAAAGATAGATTAACATCTATTGCTTGATTCTATTACATATTTAAGCTAAGAATTCACTCGTTTCTTAGTAATTTCCTAATTAAATTTCAAAACTCCAAAAATCTTAGGACTTGATTTTAAATGCTAATTTCACTCCTTTTGACTTGAATAATATTTTTATCTTATAATTACTAGTTTTTCATCAATTTAACCTTCAAACAACTTTGATTATTGATTTTAATATGGATTTTGAAAATTTTATCTGGTAAAGCTTAAAAAATAATTTTTCTTCGATTTGAACCTTATTTTTTTACTCGAATTAACTTGGATTTTCATAAGTAGATTCCTAAAATTATGGAAAACATATTTTGAAGTAAAGTTATGATTGTGTCCTTCTTCGAAAATCCATTTCGGAGATCCATTTTGACCCTAAATTAAAAGTAGTCAATATGGGCATCGTTGGCTTTGTTTTGATACGTAGATTCTATATTTATTAGTTTTAGTTAATTTTGAGATCGTTCATAGAAAGTAAGGTTGTGGATTCAAAGTGTAGCTGACTAATTTCGACATTTGAGGTAGATAATGACTTAACTCTTTCAAACTAGGATGGGTAGTAAATAATGGTACAAAATATATATTAAGGGTGGGAATGAATTATAAATAATAGTTATCTATGTGTTGTGCCTGTGTGGGGATCTATATGTGATGTAATTGTTGAAATTGAGATATTATGTGATATGTATGACCGTGTGGATAGCCTTAGATAGATGTGAATAATTGTATTGCGTTATTGAAAATGCCTATTGTGGTACCTTTGGTGTATTATGATATATATATATATATATATATATATATATATATATATATATATATATATCCATACTTTTGGCATATGAAACATGTGGAAATTTATGGATGAATGAAAATAATAAATGGATATTGGTTAATATGGTTGTGGAAATGTATCATTATGGTTGGTTGTGGAAATATATCATATGGTTGGGTGGATATATTTATTATGATTGGTTGTGAACATTACATCATCATATCATACTTATTCGTGAAACATTGGTACCACCGTGTCAACACCCGAGTAACACTAGCAACGCCTTTTTAAAAACCCTTCCCGAGGGATGTGTCGAGAGGAGATATTGTAACACATTATAAAACTCTTTTCTAGGGATGTGCCAAAAAGGAGATATGAGATATGTGGATTATATACGGGTTAACAAATCCCCCATGGGTCCTGCGTTGAGAGGCTTGCCTCCATAGTTTTATACGGGGATTA
The DNA here is from genome assembly GCF_002878395.1 of Capsicum annuum. Classification (NCBI taxonomy): domain Eukaryota; kingdom Viridiplantae; phylum Streptophyta; class Magnoliopsida; order Solanales; family Solanaceae; genus Capsicum; species Capsicum annuum. The sequence continues at coordinate 200,320,519 of NC_061121.1, forward strand.
TGCGATAATCCCAGAGGTTATGCGATGACCTGGTGCATCATTATCATCATCATATACATCGAACTTACTTTATTGTGTTTATATTATGTTTTATTTTTATATTAACTTGTCATCTATGTAACTGTCTTATCTTCTTTTAGTTGTATTTGATGATCTTGTATATGCATATTTTCCTTTGTTCTACTTATATGTGATATAATGCATACTTGTGTTCTATCTTGGTGTGATGTTGCAATAAATGTGATATGTTAGAACTGTTAATGCAAGCGGTGTGGGATACCATTGTGGGACATTTTCTGATTGCTGATGACGTGCCCTTAGTGTGAATTTTGTATGCATTTTGTATGCCTTATTTTCTAGTTTGATCGGTCGTCCTGTGATACCTGCTTAGTAAAAGTGGACCGTACAAAGTGGACCGTACTCACTTCTACTTCACGTTTTTGGTACAGTTTCAAGATTGGGTGCATCTCACACTAGTTGATTTTGGGTGCCTTCAGTTTACTCAAGGTAGCAGTTGGACATTCATACCTTCGGAGTTCACCTCTATCTTTTTGTACTAGTTATGTATTTATTAGTATTTATAGATAGTAGTGGTTATTTTTTGATGTATTTGAATCATGTATTGTGTTAGTTATTTTTAATCAAAATTTTTGGCTTTATTGCAAAAATGGAAAAATTCAGATTACAAACTCGGACCAAGTGGACCAAATTAAAAAACAAATCATTGAAAATAAATCCTGCAACTACTTAGAGGCCCAATGCCCTAGCCCACGTGATCTTTGTTATTATATATAAAAGGGAAGTAGGGTTACTTGTCCCATTTTTCATCCTGTTTCCTAAAGCTTCGGCCTCCTAAGCTATGTTGCCTCTTAATTTAAACTCCACTATTCTTCTTCTCTTCTTGTGGATTATCAATACTGTTCCCTTATTTCCATCATCATGTACTACTTCAGCCTTCAAGAGTAAGTAAACCTCTGTCTCTCCAACTACTATGCCACTAAGCATTTTAAGATTTACTCTTCATTTTTCTTTTTTCATTTGTGTTCTCTGGTAGATGGTCACTCCTATGTTGTTTTGCTGAGAGAGTTCGTCTTGATTGATGAATTGTATCACTGGGTTATTATGCACCTTTTGCTTCTATTTTGACTTCTCCAAACTCATCTGACTCCATCATTTATGTAGGTAAAACCGTGGTGAAGTACAAGGGAAGCTTTACATTTTTTCCTTATAGTGGTGTATTCTATAATCAGGTTTCCAGATTCTAAACCGACCTAGCCCCTCCTATTTTTCCAAGTCCATTTTAAAGGTTGAAATAACCTAGGCTAGATAGGATTTCACTATTTTGTTGCCAAAGTAGCATTTGTAATTAATTAGATGTGAAAAATTTTATACTTTAACCTATTTAAAGTGGATTGTATTAGTAATTCTTACAATATTCACACTTGGTTTTAGGCACCATAGGTATTTTGGATAAGTTCTTTCCATATTATTATGATTACTTGTATGGTTTAGATTTGTTCTAGGAGCCTTACCTTAGGTATTTTTGTCTTTTTTTCTTTTTGGTATTAGTTTAGGTGATAGGCTTACTTGTCAAGGTACACCGCGACTAGTGCCATCATGACCCTTAATTTTAGGTCGTGAAAAATTGGTATTACAGATAATTTTTATTGGTCTTAATGGTGTATGAACAGAATGTCAAATATAGTCTTGCAAATTGGTACATAGACGTTCGTATCAATCTTCAAGAGGCTATAAGACGTCTTTAGGAAACTTTTTTTATTTTATTTTTTATCACATGAAGTTCTTTCATACTTGGTGTTTTGAGTTGTGTTTCACGCTTTCTGCATGGATGGTGTTGTATATACGGCCTATCAGTTGAGAGATGGCGCTAGAGATTGGTAGAGGTCGCTTGTGAGTTGTAAACTCCATGATTCTCCTAAGATGACTTGGGATCAGTTTGGTGATGCCTTCTTGGAGAGATTTATGCGTTTTAGTTTGATAGATCGCATGCGGGACACGTTTGATTATTTCAAGCAGGGCTCCATGATAGTTTTTGAGTACGAGGCACGTTTCTATGATCTATCCAGATATTTCTATGATAGCATTTCCACCGAGTTTGAGCAGATTTAAAAGTTTATAAAGGATTTGGGCGTTTTCCTTCAGTAGTATACTTCTCAGATGGTTATGTTTGGATCATCATTTTAGAGCATTATGGATCACGCCAAGATGGCATGGGGTATTTTTTGAGTATCTCAGGATGGAGCCAAGGTGTGTCATTTTGGTGAGTTCAGAGGCCAGTCTTAGTGGTACCTTCTCCTATTGATGCAGGCTATAGGAATTGTTATGTGTGTGATAAGATTGTCCATGTGGCTAGCGGCTATCCCTAACATGTGATTAGTGCTATTTTTTTCAACTGTGAGGGGTAAGGGTGCTACCAGAAGAGCGAGAGGTAGAGGTAGTGCAACCTACGGTGGTGGTCATTGGTCCACTCAGGCAGTTGGTAGAGTTAAAGAGTGTTATACTATAGTAGATAGACCTAAGGAAGAGGCTTCAGATGTTGTGATCTCAGGTACTGTCCCCATTTATTTCATATTTGTATCGGTGTTTTTGACCACAGATCAACTTTCTTATATGTGTCTGCAATTTTTTCTTCAGGTTTTGATTTTGTTAGCGAGCCTCTTTCCATGCCTATTCGAGTATCTACCCCTATAGGAGATTCTTTAGTGGTGGATCAGGTGTATCGATCTTATGTTATGACTTTTTATACCCTTAAGACTTGGGTAGATTTGATTTGTTAGATATGGTTGACTTCGATATTATTTTGGGTACGGATCAGTTGGCTTCTTATCATGCTATCTTAGAATGTTTTGAAGAGCGTGACTTTAGCTCCGCCGAGTGTACCAAGGATAGCTTGGAAGGGTGTGCTTCATTTGGGTCCTAAGAGGGTTATCTCTTATGTTTAGGCTCGTAGATTAGTTGAGAGGGGATGTTTATCTTATTTGGCTTATATTTGTAATACTAGTGCTATTTTAGCTCCATTCTTTGATTCTGTTTGTGTTGTTCATGAGTTTATGGATGTGTTTCCTATAGATTTTCCTAGTATGCCTCTGGATCGTGATATTGATTTTGCTGTAGATCTTGAGCCGGGCACCAAACCCATTTATACTCCTCCTTATAGGATGGGCCCAGTTGAGTTAAAGAAATTAAAGGATCAACTATAGGAGTTTTTGGATAAGGGACTTATCCGATCTAGTGTATCGCCTTGGGGTGCGCCTGTTTTATTTCTAAAGAAGGAGGATGGATCTATGCGCCTGTGTATTGATTATCGACAGTTGAATAAGATGACGTTTAAGAATAAGTATGCTCTTCCTCGCACTGACGATTTAGTTGATCAGCTTCAGGGTGATACAGTGTTTTCGAAGATTCATTTGAGGTACTGTTATCACTAGTTGAGGATTAAAGCTTCAAATATTCTGAAGATAGCTTTTCGAACTCGATATGATTATTATGAGTTGTTGGTTATGTCCTTTGGGTTGACGAATGCCCCTGCCATATTCATAGAGTTGATAAACTAAGTGTTTCAACCGTATCTCGTAGGGGTGGGCATGGTATGGTATGGTACAATATTTAAAAATTCGATACGGTAATTTTTGTATTTGGTTTTTAAAAATATTATACCATTACCATACCATATTAATTCGGTATGGTTTGGTATTTTGACGTTTGGTTTCATTATTTTGCGGTATGATAATCGGTAATCATAGTTTGTACAACTTCGACAATATATACTTGTATACTAGAGTATTATTACTTCCACTTTTCAAAAGCACGTCTTAATTATATCATAAATACAAATTACACATGTAGAAATATTGAAAAAGAAGTACAAACAATTCTTTTTGTTAGTCAATTACACAAAAAAGACATTTCAATCAAGATAGAGTAGCGAAAGTTTTAATGTCTAAACATTTTTATACTAATACTAAGTATTATATTTGTGTGTGTGCGGGTGTGTATATATATACACATACATATATATGTGTGTATATATATATGTATATGTGTATATGTATATATATGTGTGTGTGAATGTGTGTATATATATCTATGTAAAATTTACTTATGTAACTATATATACTTCGGTATGGTATTCCGTATTTTGTTATGTCATTTGTAAATATCGAATACCATACCATATACCAAAAAATTTAAAAATGTATACCATATACCATACCAAATACCATAATACCAAAACCATGGTATCAAAAATTTTGGTTTGGTATGGTAATTCGATATATATCATACCATGCCCACCCCTAGTATCTCGGCTCTTTTTTTATTGTATTTATAAATGATATCTTATTGTATTTCAAGAGTGAGGCTGGGCATGAGAAGAATTTATGGATTGTTCTTCAGAGATTGAGGGATGAGAATTTGTATACAAAGTACTCTAAGTGTGAGTTTTGGTTGGAGTCTATTTCTTTCTTGGGTCATATGGAGACTAGAGAAGGTGTTATGGTTGATCCAGCCAAGGTTGCAGTGGTTCGTGATTGGGCTAGACATACTTCGTCCACCGAGATTTAGAGTTTTGTTGGCTTAGCAGGCTATAATCGTCGTTTTGTTAAGGGTTTTCCATCCATTGCATCTCCATTGACCAAGTTGACCAAGAAGAAGATTTCTTTTCAATTGTCCGATGCTTGTGAGGCGAGCTTCCAAAAGCTCAAGGATTTGTTGACTTTAGCTCCTATATTGGCTTTGCCAAAGAAAGGCGTGGGCTTTACCATGTTTTGTGTTGCTTCAAGTATTGTATTGGGTGCTGTGTTGATGAAGGAGGGGAAGGTGATTGCATATGCTTCTCGTTAGTTAAAGCCCTATGAGAGAAATTACCTTATCCATGATTTAGAGTTGTGAGCAGTTGTGCTCGCTTTGAAGTTATGGAGGTACTACTTATATGGAGTCCGTTGTGAGATCTTCGCAGATTATCATAGCCTTCAATACTTCCTCACCTAGTGAGATTTTAATATAAGGCATCACCGTTGGCTTGAGTTGCTTAAGAATTATGACTTGACCATTCTAATATTTGAGCAAGGCTAATTTAGTTGTGGATTCCTTGAGCCTAAAGTAACCTACCATGGGTAGCATGGCGCATCTTTTGACCAATGAGAGGACTTTAGTCTTAGAGGTTCGGTCTTTACCTAACCAGATGGTTAGGCTTGATATTTCAACACCTGAGCGTGTCAGAAAAAAGATATTGTAACACCTTATAAAATCCTTTCTAAGAGATGCGCCAAAAAAGATATATGAGATATGTGGATTGTATACAGGTTGACAAACCCCCATGGGTCCTGTGTTGGGAGGATTTCCTCCGTAGCTGTATACGAGGATTGTGCGAGGATCCCGGAGGTTGTGCGACGACCTTGTGCATCATCATCAGCAGTATTATCATCATTATCATATAAGTTGCACTTACTTTATTGTGTATATATTGTGTTGTATTTCCATATTGACTTGCCATCAATGTAATTGTCTTATCTTCTTTTACTTGTATCTGATAATCTTGTAGATGAATGTTCCCCTTGTTCTACTTATATGTGATATAATACATACTTGTGTTCTATCTTGGTGTGATTTTGCAATATATGTCATATATTAGAACTGTCAGTGCAAGCGGTGTAGGCTACCTTAGTGTGTATTTTGTATGCCTTATTTTCTACTTTTCTCGGCCAGCCTTTGATACCTACCGAGTACAAGTGGACCATACTCATTCCTACTTTACTCTTTCAGTGCAGTTTCAAGTTTGGGGGCTCCACAGACTGGTTGATTTTAGGTGCATTCAGTTTTCTTAAGGTAGTGGTAAGGCATTCATACGTCCGGATTTCAGCTCTATCTTTTTGTACTAATTATGTCTTTATTAGTATTCCAAGATAGTTATGGTTCCTTGTGGTTATTTTCCGATGTATTTGACTCACGGATTGTATAGTAGTTCTTACACTATTGACTCCTGGTTTTGGGCATTATTGATATTTTGGATAAGTTTTTTCTATGTTGTTATGATTATTTGTATGATTCGGCTTTGTTCTAGTAGACTTACCTTGGGTATTTCTGTCTTTTTCCTTTTTGGTATCAGTTTGGATAATAGGATTACTTGTCAAGGTACGCCACAACAAGTGCCATCATGACCCTTGTTTTTGGATTGTAAAAGTATCAACACACAACTAAGTCTAAGTCCAACCCAAGAAGCATCACCATAAACCACAAAACCATCTGAACCCGCAAGCAAAGTTAAAACCAGAGCAGTGGTGAGTCGAGTATTCAGCTCCTGAAAATTTTTCTCACAAGAATCAAATTTCTTCTTAGTCAGCCAGGACATGGCATAAACAATTGAGGAAACTTATTCAAAAACTCATCTGTAGTAGCCAGCTAAGCCTAGGAAGCTCTTGATATCTATTGGAAAAATGGATCTACGATAGTTCCTTACTACTTTGGTCTTTTGGGGATCAACCTGAATGCATTAATCGAAAATAACATGACCAAGGAATGCCACTGATTTCAACCAGAATGTACATTTGCTGAACTTGGCAAATAGCTGGCGATTTTTAAGAGACTGCAAGACAATCATCTCTTCATCATCACTTTAAGAATAAACGAAGATGTCATCTATGAAGACTATAACGATCATTTTTATGTACTACTTAAGCACAACTGAAGCCATTATGTATGGTGGAACTGAAATAGGTTGGGTATCTGAAACAGGTATATTCTAAAGTTAATTTCTCGTTAGGGAGAAACTTTGGGTGGATCTTTCAGAAATACTTTTGGAAACTTATTTACCATTGAAACTAACCCAAGAGTTAGGGTTTTGGATTTTGAATCCTTAAGCCTAACAAGATGATAGATGCACCCTTTGAAGATAAACTTTCTATCCCTAAGGTAAATACGAACTGACCTATATGCACTAAGATGCCAAACTTCTACTCTAGAACTGGTTCATTTTTAAAGTACAATTGTGCTACTATCTTTCTATAATTAATAGAGGCATAGAAAGAGTGTAGCCAACCCATTCCATGAATGACATCAAAATCTACTATGTCTAACTATACAAGGTCAACTGAGGTGGCTTTCTGGGAAATTATGATTGGGCAATTTTTGTATAGCCGTCTAGATATGACTGAGTCACCAACTGGAGTAGAGACTGTAAAAGGTTTTGAAAGAGTTTTAGGTCTGACACCAAAATCTACTACTATATATAAAGTTACAAAAGAAAGTGTGGCTCCAAAATCTAATAATGCATAGATATGAATATGGAAGACCTATAACATACCAATGATTACATTAGGAGAACCCTCCTAATCTCATCGAGTCTGAAGGACATAGAACCTATTCTGACATTGTTTGCCAGATTCATGTGATGATGCATCCTATTGAGTCGAGTGACATGTTGGAGCTACTGAAGAGTTAGACTAACTTTGCTGACAGGCATCCCTATTTCTCAGTGAAGCCATTAGATATTCTCTTAGTTTGTGTCCTGGCTTACCACACCAAAAACAAACATCTTTATCATCTATATACTCACCTTTGTGGTTTCTACCATATTTATTGCATACTGAGTTGGTACGAACACTACTCACACTGCCTTGGGACTTAGATCCTGGTGCCCTATCTCAATTATCCTACCCGAACTTAGGAACTGAGGAATTAGAAGAAGACCGTATTGGGAATGAAGATTTTTGGAAGAACTAAGAATGATTTACACCATTTGATCTCTATTGAGAAAAATCAAAGCTACCAATTTTGGCCTTCTTATTCTCCCTTTTTTTCTCCTTAACTTTCTCTTCCTCTTGCTTTTGAGCATGAACCATCAGCGTGGAGATTTCCATTTCCTTACCAAACATAGTAGTCCTACACTTTCTCACCACATTCTCAGAAATACCAAACATAATCTTGCTCATGCAGCCCTTGGAATCCACTACCATAGTCGAGGCATGCCTTTCCAAATAATTAAACTTAAGGGAGTACTTATTTATGCTCATGTTACTCTGCTTTAGATTTTTTAATTCTTGCACCTTGGCCTCCCACATCTGAAGTGGGAAGAACCTTTCCAAAAATGAAAAAAGAAACTCATCCCAGTCAATCGGTTTTCCATTTGCACCCCTTTTTTATTTTCATTATTTATACTAGGTATGAGCCACTCCTTGCAGATGATAGGCAGCCAAGTCAACACTTTTACTTAGGGTAACACCTATGATCTTTGTAACTCTCTGAAGAACCCAAGAACTCATATAGATCCTCTTTAGACTTGGACCCAAAGAACACTAGTGGATTCATCCAAGTAAAGTACTAGACTCTAGCTGCTGCTGCATTTACTGTTGGGTTGGCTGGTTATTTTAGGTGGTCATAGACTGGGATAAGGATGTGAAGGTAGACCTGAATTCAACATGTGAGACATGTTTATTCAAAAGGTTTTCTTGAGCTGGTGGTGGTACTTTCTAATTCTTAACCCTATTATCATTTCTACTCCTCCTTCTATTAGTTATCTTTTGGAGGCATATTCTGTAAACATGTAAAGAACGAGTTAGAAAAATGTTTTAATAGATTTCACACTCTGTCACATGATATAAACATGAAAGAAGTAGAACTTTTACTAAAACTTTTCATAGCCTCACTCATAAGTGTGGTGTGCTTCACACCCATGAATAAGACTCTATTTAACGCGACTTTTAGACACCCTAGAACACTATAAACCTGTTAGTATAATTCCAAGATTGTTATGACCTAAGACTACCCCTAGTCGTAACACAGTTCTTAGGGTCACAAGAGACGCCAAGCTAACTCATGGCCTGGCATGACACTAAGGATATTGAGAATAACTAATAAAAAAACTTATGTGAAAGTCAAAACTGAATGCTGAAATAATATTCAAAAGAAAACCAACAACAACATATGAGTGTAAAACCACAAGCTAAATATCTAACTGTATGTCTAAAAGCTTCTATTAAGATGAGTTGTCGGGAAAATCCCCCAACTAACTCAAACAGTCTGAAAACTAAAGTAAGAAAAAATAAAATGGTGATACTATCCCTCGATTAATGAGGACTCACCAAAATATTGTTATTAATGCAGTAGAAGATCGTACTAAGCGCAATCCGAGTACTGAGCATCAGAACCTATATTCTGAGACAATATAGCACAAAAGAAAGTATATGATACAGGTGCTAAGCATCAGAACCTATATCGTAACACAGTGTTTATGGGTCACAAGAGATCCCAAGCTAACCTATGGCCTGGCGTGACACTAAGGATACTAAAATTAACTGATAAAAACACTTATGCAAAAGAAGAACTGAATTATAAAATAATTATTCAAAAAAAAAAATCAACAATAATATCTTAGTGTCAAGCCACAAGATGAACATCTAACTATATGTCCAAAATCTTCTACTATGATGAGGTGTTGGGACATGGCCCCAACTAAATCTAGCTCTTTGAAAACTGAATTAATAAAAAATGAAATGATGATACTATCCCTCGAATGATGAACACTCACCAAAATTTTATTTTTGATACGGTTGGAGATCATACTAAGTGCATTCATGTGCTAAGCATCAGAACTTATATTTTGAGACAATATAGCACAAAAAAGTATGTAATCAGTACTGTGAATGTATGTATCATAATAATTGATACAGGCTGAACATGATGCATGTATCATAATACATTGATGCAAGACCAAGTAATAAACATGTGATGTATGATAAACGTAATAAATAAATACAAGGTCATGCAAGTAGCTGAATCCAAATGGTAGAATGTGGACTATATGATCTACTAATAACCAACATACCCTAATCTGAGCTAACTGTGGTCCAACTTTTACCCAGTTGGAAGGGTACTAATGTCCAAAAGGATTAAGGTGTCAAGTCTGGTGTAACGGGTAACACTTTAGAATCTACAGTGTCACCATAGTTTTGGAACTTAGAGACTTCTACTAAAGGTCTCAACCTAACTGGCAGGTGAGCCTTCATCCCGGTGTCTGTTCGGTGCTAAGTACTATTCCTAACTAAATGAAACTGATAACTATGATGCTCAATGATAATAATAATCTCAGGACTGAAAATAAATACATTATTTGAAAGTATTGAAAACATGTGAGATGGAGGATATTGTACTATATATATACGCATATGTGTGTGTGTGTATGTGTGTGTGTGTGTGTAAATATATATATATATATATATATATATGTGTGTGTATACACACACTTACATACATATATGTATGAAATCTTAGTTTTGGGATTTAAGAACTTCTACTAAAGATCTCAGCCTAATTGACGGGTGAGCCTTCATCCCGGCGTCTGCCGATGTTAAGTACTACTCCCAACTGAATGACACTGATAACAACAATGTTCAATGATAATGATGATGATGATGATGATAATAATAATAATAATATAATAATAATAATAATAATAATCTGAGGACTGAAAATAAACACATTATCTAAAAGAATTCATAACATGTGAGATGGAGGCTTTTATACTCAATATATATATATCTGTGTGTATGTATATATATATATATATATATACATACATATACATATATATACATACATGAACACACACACACATATATATACACACGCATATATATATTTATGTGCATGAAATCCTAGTTTTAGGACTTAGGGACTTCTACTAGAGGTCTCAACCTAACTGTTGAGTGAGCCTTTATCCCGGCATCTGCTCGATGTTAAGTACTACTCTCAACTGAATGACACTGATAACTGCAATGCTCATGACAATAATAATAATAATAATAATAATCTGAAAACTAGAAATAAATACATTTTTTGAAAGCATTCATAACATGTGAGTTGGAGGAATTTATACTCAATATATATATATATATATATATTTATATGTATGTGTGTGTGTGTGTATGAAATCATAGGTCATCGGGTGTTTATAACCCACCATCTCTGAAGAATGCAATTATTATGCCAATTTCATAATCTAAGTGATTTTAAGAAATTTAGTAACTCAAACCCAAACTTATGGATTTTATAATGTAATTAGTGTTTATGATCAAGAACACATAATAACACTAAAGTTCATGATAAATCATGGGTTACTACTCAATAATACCAAGGGTGTGAGATATCAAAAAATTTGACAACATCCATAAACCCTAAATTATGAAGAAGGAACTGAATTAAAGAATTGAATCAACTTTGGGACTTAATGGGTGGAAGGAGACCCATTGATGAAATCTCACATACTTGGAGATTGGAGAATTTGAAATTAAAATCCCGAAGAAGATGAAATCTAGCTCTACCTTGAGAAAAGAAATCACCTCTTTTATTTCCTTGAAACTAAGTGTTGGAGAATTTTCTAGGTAATGAGGGCTTTGGATAATATTAACCTCAATAATCAGCCTTAAAATATCCTAATAGACGTAGTGTTGGTGTTAAAGAGTGGAAAAAGACTAATGTTCCCCTGTAAAATTCGTAACTAGAAGCTGTTGGAGGAGACGTATGGGATCTTTCCACGATCATGGAACCAACCTACAATTATGGCTAGTACACGTAGTTGGGAGCTGGATGTGAGATTTATGAACATGATCAAATGAGACTTGGTATGATCGTGGGATCTACCTACGTTTTTACCTTATTTTGTAGTTTCGAAGGTTGAATCAGGATCATCTGTGGGACTCACGATCGTGTCTAGGATCGCGGTTTCAAAGAATGATCATGATTCCCTCCCATGGTTAGTAGGTATACTTGTCATTTTTCATATGTTGGAGTTGTCTCGATCAGGCGAGACCATTGTATGGTCATACAATGTGACCCGATCGTTGTTTGGCTCGAGACATCTTACTGTAGGACTATGCTTCACTAAAAAGTTCATAACTTTTTACCTTGATATTGGATTAAGGAGAAACTAGATGCGTTAAAATGATAATTCAAATATCTACCATTTGGTGGGTCAGAGCTCAAAGATGTTTCAGAATATAGAGGTTATTCTCGTTTGAAAGTGACCATTTCTCAAGGATAGATTGGTAAGGAAGGTTTTGACTTGGTTACAGGCTGGGAGGTTCTTATAGCCTTGGTACATGGCCAAATTCCTTCTTATACTGTTAAAACTTGATGTTTAATCCCACATGTACTTAAAGCATAGTTCTAGATTTGGCTTGAATTTTTTGGGTGTTACAATTCCTCTCTCTGGTGAGCAAGATAGACAACCTCGTAAAGAGCCACCGCTACAGGCTTCTACAGCAATATAAGTTCAAATAAACTCAATGCCAAATGAAAGAACAACGCATAAATTAATTAAAGATAATTTTCTTCTAACTTAAATAAAATTTATCTAAATTGCTATACTACAATAGCAACCAGAATTACCATATATAATCATCAAATTCTGCAGGTAGTAAGAACATTCAGCTTCACATACATATTCACAGAGTTACTTGCAAAAATATCAGGAAACGAAGACCAAAATTTATCCGAGATTGGGCTAGGGAACTTATCAAAGCAATCAGCCAATTTATTGAAACCACCACCAATTAAGAACAAGTACTTAAAATATTTTCTGCCAAGAAGATGTATGCCTCTCCACTCAAAGTGTAAATATGCACCATAGTGCTTATTTCACTGAGGTGTTTGTTCTGCTGAAGACAACTAGCTAAGGAAATTGAAAGGCTACTGTCTTGCTTGCACCATGATGATGTGAAAGCAGTTGAAGAAATCATTATCAGCTATATCAGCGTTATTATACGATGAAGTCAATATGAACAAGAGTGTTAAGTTACTGATTGAAATGCATACCTTTAAGAATTCGTGCCCTACTGATTATCTTATTTTTGCCTAACTATTGCTTATCGATGGAGCGGGTTGCCTGATGTGTTCCACAGACGTGTTCCAAGGAAGCAGTAAAATAGAAAGTAAAGAACACAATGATTTTTACGTGGAAAACACTCGGCTCAAAAAGGTGTAAAAAACCACGACCTGTACCTCTATAGGATTTAACCCCAACTTCACTAAATAACTTTGAGCCTCAAGAATGACTGATTACAAAATTCTTGTAACCAAAAAATAGGAATTATAAACTCTAATCTCTATAACTCAACAACTAGGAATTATAAACTCTAATTCCTGACTATACACACACCTCCCAAGGTATGCTTTCCCAAAGTCTCTGAGTTTTTCCCAACTCAAAGACTAGCTCCTAATTTAGTTTATAACACACTGAAACTAATATTACATCAATAGCTCAAACACAATGAACAACTCTAAAATTCAACGCTAAAACTCTTAGCTGAATTCTGTACTAAGGACCAGGTTCTTCAACGTGTTTCTTCAGTGATTGAGTAGCACTTCATAAAGTCAATCTGTCGATTGTGCTTTTCTGTTTTTCAAGTGCGTGAATTACTCTAATTGATGCATCTTCTATTTAAGCACAACTCTCCAAAGAGTCATTCTTTATTTTAAACTCCTCCTTTAATTAAAACTCTCATTAAATAGAGTTCTACTTCAAGTGAGACTCTTTCTTTAATTCCAACTCTTGTCTCCTTAGTGTTATAGTAAAACTCCAACTTTTTTAAATCAACACATGCTTATTTATCATAATCTTTCTCCTCCCACACATAGGACTCTTCAAGATATACTCAGAAGTGAAACTCCTTCTTCACGTAGGACTCCTTTTTCAACTCAAATTGCTTTCCCTTATCATTAAGTGTTTGAATCAATTTCAACTTGTTATATTCCTCATATGATCAGTAGCTTGAGTATATCAGAATTAGGCTTTCTAATTTGTTCTTGTCTTTAAGCAATATTATCTGCATCTATCAGTGAAACTGGAAATCTGCTTTCCTATGCGTGGACCAGCTCAAGTAACATGTTTTATTCATGTGCCAGTTTGTCAATTATCAAATCTACACAGTACCCAATAAATTTCCCCCTTTTTGATGATGACAAACCTCTTGTCTTGTGCATTCAACCATCTTCACTTGTAGGCACTAAAGTATAAAATACTAGAATGAAACAAGTTAGTCAATGGGTTATAAACATTGCACAACACTATTATCTTCCCTCTTTTGGCATCATCAAAAAACTATTTCAATGCAACAATATACTAGCCAAAGTGATTTGTTATGCTATTCATGGCCACTGGGGCTATCACCAAAACAATCAGGCAAAGACTTTAGCCAACATAGTAATGTATTAAAGAGAGCAAAAATGAGTCAATTGAGCAAAGATAACCATTCCATTTAACTAACAGAGCATGTTCCACATTAAACCTAAGCTAGTACTGAACAAAGCAAAATAATTGAGCATTAAAAAAGTACGATATAAAAGTGGGACATGACTAAGGATACAAATAGTGAAGGGCTGATGAGGAAGGTGGAATAGGAGATATCAATTGTGTCAATTGATGAATGACTTTAACATTTTCATCCCTCTATCAATCAAGGTCAAGCTTTAAAGTCATGATCCTATCCTTAAATACCTCTTATTCTACTTCATGACTGTCTTATGCAGCTTCTAGTTCAGAATTTTTTTTTTCAAATGAGTCTTAGCCCTCCTTATTGAAATAGGTAGAGCAACATGATTCATCTGTTCAAGAACATCTATTTTTTTATAAGTCAACCTAATTTAGGACTGAGAAGCCCAAAAAAAATTACCAATTAGGAACTAAAAGGGAAAACATGTCCCTTTTCATTCTTCAGAAACATATGTTGCATGTGATTGATGATCAAGCTTAGCAAATCTATGGTACACAACTGATATTTTGGTTGAGAAAGAAGAAGAAATTTCTGGTATAGAATTAACACACTTGTGCTCACCCATTTGGGTAGAATCAAAGAAAGTTTAGTCAATAATTCATTAGCTTTATTAGACAATAAGAGGATGAAGTGTGTGGAATTGAACAGGTGTGCTCAACTATTTTAACTTAGACAGCCTATGCTTATGTTAGTGTAGAACATACCTGATAAGAAGAACTTTGTGGTCATAATTGCTTGCTTGTGCCTATTTTTCTGCACAATCTAATACAAATTAGGTTAGAAAAGTCAAAAATATGGAATTGGGATACACAACTAAATGTGCAAGACTGAATAGAATAACTTTTTAGCTAATAAGATTAAAAAGAAAAATGATTATTCTAGTCAATCATTGAGGGGATTTCATGCAATTTTAATCATCCCCAAGTCTAACCTATTCCTTTCAAAATGCTATCTACTTAGTACCTTTGGTGCTTCTCCAGTCAATTAAGTAACCCACATAGTCAACATTTGTATACCCCCCAAGAGTGAAATTGCTTTTCTTTGGATATCATAGTCTCAAGCCATTGATTCCCATAAGATATATCAAGATTATTTTGACAACACCAATTTTTATGAACTACTAATAAAATTACCAGCAACTTGTGTTGGTTTTATTGATGCATCCATTTCTTTATTTGTTGTTCCCCCTGTCAATATTCCCTCAGTCTATACAACAGTTAAACCAGGTGGTACAACATGTTCCTGTGCATGCTCATCAGTTTCATGATCATCCTCTTTTCTTATTTTTTTTTTTAAAATCTCCCTTGCTTCCCCCTTACTACAAATCTGGCCATCTTTCAATTAATCCATTCCCCCTTTAAATTTAGTAAGTGAGAGAAACTTTATTTTCTTCTAGTATTATATGCCTTGAGAAAGATTTATTTATGCACAAATTTTTCTTGCCTCCTTTCACTCTCACCTGCAAAACAAATTAGGGGTTAACTTTAGGCACCCAAACAAGCTTGGGTCCTTTCTTATAAGTAAATGGATGAATCATATTTCTTCTAGCCCATGTAGGCAACAGGTTACGTGACCCGTTTCTCTGACCAATTTTAGTTATCTTTTTCTTGATCTGAGATAGTTTATTTGCTAGATTTAGACTGTTGGATTTGCTTTTGGAAGCAATTGGACATTCAGTGGTTGGATGTCCAAGGTTTTCATAGATATAGCACAAGTCTTGATAAACATCAAGGCTTTTATGAAAACCCAACCCATCTTTTTTACTGTGATATCTTTCACTCAACTTATGAAAAATTCTTGAGGAATTTGTCCACCTGTTTTCTCTTTCAAGGTCACATTTTAGTTTAGAGACTTCTTGACTCAGTTTATTCAACATTTCTGTTGTATTATTGCACTCTTCTTTGTACTTGACCAATTCAAGTTCAACTTTTTCTTATTCTTTACTCTTAGTGTTTTTTCCTTTTTCAGAGAGTGTCAATTTTAGAACTTCAGACTTAAGATCATTATTTGAAAAATCAAGTTGCTCAACCTGTTTCTTAAGAGAGCAATTTTCTTGTTCAACAGTGTTCTTGTAAGCTTCTAAATCAATAAAATCAAATTTGATTCTTACAAGACTGTTGAATAGCTCATCCCTATCAGAAGTTGATTCTGGGAAGTCACCAATTACTGCACTCATCAAGAAAATAAGTTTTATTTTAGAAAAAAAATGCAACTTTTTTTAAGTTTAAGTATACTTACCTCAAAAGCATCATCTTCTTCCTCCAAGTCTGAATCTCCAAGAGCCATGAGTGCTGCTTCATTTACTTCATCATCATCTAAGTCAAATCCCCAAGATTCTACCATTTTAGTTCCATCAATTTCCATTTAATAAGTTCTTAAATTCCCCACTAATTCATCCAGGGTCATGCCTACAAGATCCTTATTTGCTTCTCTAATTGCAGTCACCTTAACATTTAACTTTGATTTTGGTAATACCCTCAGTACCTTCTCAACTTGTTCTTCTTCAGATATAACTTTTTCTAAGGAGGCCAGCTAATTTGTTAAGGCAGTAAGCCTTGTCATCATCTCATCCAAGGTTTCATTCTCCTTCATCTTAAATTCCTCATACTCAGTGAAGAGAAGAGAAATTGTAAATTTTCTTACTTAAGATATGTTTTCATGAGAATTTACTAGAGCATCCCAAATTTGCTTAGTAGTGGTGCATGTTGATACCCTATTGTATTCAGCAGGTCCTAATCTACAAACCAAAATGTTTTTGGCCTTAGTATTTTTCTTTAATGCCAATAAGTCATCAGGAGTGAATTCACTTCTTCTTGATCTGTTTCCCATCTTCTAACTTCATTTAGAATAGTAGGACCATCAGTGATCCTATCCCATAACTCGTAGTCTTCTCTTTGAATGAATGTTTCCATCCTGGCTTTCCACCAAATGAAGTGAGAACCATCAAAGAGTGAAGGTCTAATAGTGGATTGACCTTCACTGTGACCAGTAGGTGGTGAGAAATTTATCATATTGATCTTTGTCTTAGGTGCTAGCCCCTTTTAAGACAACCTCTCTTTGATACCACTTGTTAAGAATTTGTGCCCTACCGATTATCTTATTTTTGCCTAACTGTTTCTTATTAATGGAACGGGTTGCCTGACGTGTTCCACTAACGTGTTCCAAGGAAACAGTAAAACAAAAAGTAAAGAACACAATGATTTTTACGTGGAAAACACCCGGCTCAAAAAGGTGTAAAAAAATCACAACCTGTACCTCAACAAGATTTAACCCCAACTTCACTAAATAACTTTGAGCCTCAACAACGACTGATTACAAAACTCTTGTAACCAAAAAAAAGTAATTATAAACTCTAATCCCTATAACTCAACAACTAGGAATTATAAACTCTAATTCCTGACTACACACACACACCTCCCAAGGTATGCTTTCCCAAAGTCTCTGAGTTTTCCCCAACTCAAAGAATAGCTCTTAATTCAGTTTATAACACACTGAAACTAATATTATATCAATATCTCAAACACAATGAACAACTCTAAAAATCAACACTAAAACTCTTAGCTGAATTCTGTACTGAGGACCAGGTTCTTCAACGTGTTTCTTTAGTGATTGAGTAGCACTTCGTAAATTCAATCTATCAATTGTGCTTTTCTACTTTTAAGTGCGTGAATTACTCTGAATGATGCATCTTCTATTTAAGAATAGCTCTCCAAAGAGTCATTCTTTATTTTAAACTCCTCCTTTAATCAAAACTCTCATTACATAGAGTTCTACTTCAAGTGAGACTCTTTCTTTAATTCCAACTCTTGTCTCCTTAGTGTTGTAGTAAAACTCCAACTATTTTAAA
>NC_061121.1:200338750-200355276 GCF_002878395.1 Capsicum annuum
TTAAACTCCTCCTTTAATCAAAACTCTCATTACATAGAGTTCTACTTCAAGTGAGACTCTTTCTTTAATTCCAACTCTTGTCTCCTTAGTGTTGTAGTAAAACTCCAACTCTTTTAAATCAGCACATGCTTATTTATCAGAATCTTTCTCCTCCCACACATAGGACTCTTCAATATATACTCATAAGTGAAACTCCTTCTTCACGTAGGACTCTTTTTTTAACTCAAATTGCTTTCCCTTATCATTAAGTGTTTGAATCAAATTCAACTTGTTATATTCCCCATATGATCACTAGCTTGAGTATATCAGAATTAGGCTTGCTTATTTGTTCTTGACTTTAAGCAATCTTGTCTGCATCTATCAGTGAAATTGGAAATCTGATTTCCTATGCGTGGACCAGCTCAAGTAACATGTTTCATTCACGTGTCAGTTTGTCAATCATCAAAACTACATAGTACCCAACAAAATCATATTTAGGAAATTTTATAACACCAACATTACTGGATGATTTCATAGATTTGTTGGGAATACTTATTTGTGACCATTCCCGAGGGTCGCTACAGAAAAAACACAATTATATATGGAATAGGAAAAGAATTAAATTATTTCACACTATGTTTGACTACAAACCATTCACAACTTGCATAAATTATTTAGTCCCTATTGAAAAATATGTTTTATGAAAACATACAAAAATATGAATGCAAAGATGAAGGCTTGACAATATGAACAACAACACAGGATTTGAGGCTTAAAACACGCATGAAACACTTTCCTAAAAATGATATTTGCTTCCTCTTCTCTACGAGATTACTATGAAATTGTATGCAAATAGTTTTAGTGGATATAACAAGGCTATTGAATTCTTCATCACTAAGCAAATAGTGAATAGATTCTTCTGGAAAGCAAGAAATCAAGAACTTGATCTTTTGAAAAAAAAAATAATTCTTTGAAAAATGTTATAAGGAAAGTACTCTGTGAAAAGTTTCTATAAACACTTTCTATAAAAAAAATGTTGAAATCACAAGAGGTAGGATTTAAATAGAATTAAGGTAACCAAAGGATGAAAGGCCACAACCTTTCGTTAAAAGATACATTTTCATAAAAAATAAAACCGTTTATATAAGAGGCACCTCTTCATCTAAAATACACATCTTATTAAAAAGACACCTCTTCACTAAAATACTTATAATTATTAATTTATTTTTAAACAAAAATCCAACAGTCTCTAACACCTTGATAGAGACCCCAACCACAAAAAACCAAAGTTTCAATGCAAAAAAAAAAAAGAAAATTACTTCCATACGTGTGGCAAGCCATGTATACGCTGAAATGCTTTCAAAGTACAAAGAGAGCTTCTATATACGTTGCAATGGTACTAATAAAATGAACCTGATGTGCAATCCATTATGTTGCGGTGAGATTGTGGCGTAAACTACTTGAATATCCATCATGGCCATGTATCTTCTCCTGATATTTGATGAGAAAGTCTAAAACTACATATGAGAGACAAAATGCATACTTTTTGTAGTCGTTTCGGCCAGTAGCGCGTGGTGTCGACTTCGCTAGATTATTGTGAATAATTCCATTATTAAATGTTATTGACGACTTTTGAGAGAAAACACACAATTATATATTGAATAATAATATGATTACACTACTTAAGACCATTAGGCTAGCTATAACCCATCTCACTGCTCTGCATAAATTATTTAGTCTCTAACACCTTGATAGGGACGTCAGACAAAAAAATTGAAGTTTCAATATTGCAGAAAGAAATGAAATTACTTTCATACTTATGGTAAGCCGTGTATTGGCTGAAAATGTTTTCAAATTACATAGGGAACTACTATATATATATTGTAGCGATACTACTAAAATAAACTGGATGTGGAACCTACAATGCAATGGTGAGACTGAGAGGTAAACTACTTGAATATCCATCATGGTCATGAGAAGTGGAAACTAAGAAACTCAAGGGTTATGAATGACCTAAAGTAGTTTCTTGAAACAATGGGGGGGGGGGGGGGGGGATGATGCACTTAAAGGAATTCGCAACTGAAAATTGTTAATCTAGGAGCTATGCTTGAAGAAGATGATAGCTAAATCAGGGATTAATCCGAGAATTGAAGCTAAAAAGAGATTATAGAGAGAATATAGAAGAGATGAACTTGAGATATTATTCATGAATGAATGCTTACACCAGTAATGCTTGGTTTTATAGCTAACAATCCCACTTGACAGCTGTAACTAACTCTCTAACCGATTAACTACCCATGTGACTTGAGCTACAGTAATAACTGCAATGAACAGTAAAAATAAAATTTTGAATTCTAATACAGTTTAACTACTGCTAACTAATTTGTTGATTCCAGCTGTGCTTTACTTTATTTTCAGTTCCCCAACTTGTATCAATACCCCTCCCTTAAAGAACATCTTTGTCCTCAAGGAATAAAGGAAGAAAACCTAAGCAGTAACTCAGAAGTATATTCCCATGTAGCTTGTGTTGCATCAATTCCAGTCCATTGCACCAAGACTTGCTCTACAGCCATGTTTCTCCTTTTGACCAATCTAGTATCTAACACCCTCTCTGGAATAAGGAAATAAGGACTAGAAAGATGTATGACAGGTGGATGAGTGAAACTCTGAGGTAAGGCATGACACCTCTTTAGTTGAGAGATATGGAAAGTAGGGTGAGTGAGAACATCACTAGGCAGTAAGAGCTTATAAGCAACAGCTCTGATCTTGTCTTCAACCATATAGGGGCCATAATACTTGGCAGCAAGTTTGTTAAAAGGCCTGGCAGCCACTGAAACTTGCCTATGAGGTTGCAATTTCAGATAAAACCAATCACCTACTTTAAAGGACCTATCTGATCTATGCTTATTGGAAATGTCTTGCATTCTTTATTGAGCCCTGATAATATGGAACTTTAGTGACTGAATAATAGCCTCTCTAGCCTCCAAACTTCTGTCTACCATCTCCACAGGACTTTCTCCCACTAAGTAAGGTAGATGAATGGGAGGTTTTTGACCATATAAAGCTTCATAGGGTCTGCATTTAATAGTGGTGTGATAGGTAGTATTGTACCACCACTCAGCCAGGGAGAGATGATTAGCCCATTTTCTTGGACAATCAGAGCAAAAGTATCGCAAGTAAGTCTCTAAGGTCCTGTTGACCACCTCAGTTTAGTCATCAATCTAAGGGTGGTAAGTAGTAGATCTCTGAAGTTGCACAGCTTGAAAGGTGAATAATTCTTTCCAAAAAGCACTTAAGAAGACTGGATCTCTATCACTAGTCATGGTAATAGGTAATCCATGTAGTTTAAAGATATTATCCATGAAGCATTTAGCAACTGACTGAGCTGTGTATGGGTGTTGCAGACCTAAGAAGTGACTGTATTTGGTGAGTCTGTCTGTCACCACCAAGATGACATCTTTACCCTGGGATTTAGGCAGACCTTTAATGAAATCTAAGCAAATATCAGTCCATACACCTTCAAGGACAAGTAGAGCTTGCAAATACCGTGGAGAAGCAACTGGATCATACTTATGTCTTTGACAAACATCACACTGATTGATGAACCTCCTCACATCTGCAGTAAGTATTTTCCAATAGAAGAGGGATTGTAACCTCCATAAGTAGCATCCATGCTTGAGTGTCTACCTTGTGGAGTACTATGCCACAAATAAATAATGTCAGTCTTTAACTATTGATCATCACCTATAACTAACCTTCCTTTCCATTTAAGTTGGACACTACACCAAGTGTGGGATTTAAAAGGTTGTGTCTAAACTTTCTGTATAATCACTTGTAATACAAGATTCACTTCCCAAGATGCCTTAATCTTCAAATACAATTAATCATGTGGAGTGAGTAATGAGATAGCTAATAATTCAGCATCAGGCATTCTTGACAATGCATCAACAACACTATTCTTAGAGCCTTTTTTGTACTCAATACTAAAATCAAAAGCCATTAGTTTGGATATACCAGCAATCTAGAAATCAGTGTGAATTGGTTGATCAAGCAGGTGTTTCAAGGCCTTTTGGTCAGTTCTTACTATAAAATAGTTATGCAACAAGTAGTGTGACCATTTGGTAACTGTAAAAATGAGAGCAACCAATTCTCTGTCATAGACAAACATAACTTGATGTTTAGGATCTAATTACTTGCTTATATAAGCAATGGGGTGTCCTTGTTGCATTAACACAACTCCAATTTCTTTACCACTAGCATCCGTCTCCACAATAAAAGGTAAGGAATAGTTAGGCAAGGCTAGCACTGGAGCAGAAACCAATGCCTATTTTAGTGTACTAAAAGGCTCATAAGATTGTTCAGACTAGTGGAACCCTTTCTTCTTCAACATATCATGAAGGGGTCTATATATAATTCCAAAACCATGTATAAACCTCATGTAGTATACTGCGAGTCCTAAGAATCCTCTTAATTGTTTGAGATTAGTAGGCATAGGCCAATTCTGAACAGCTATAATCTTTCTAGGATTAGTTGAAACTCCCTTTGCACTGATAAAATGGCCTAAATACTCCACCTTAGTCACTCCAAAGGAACACTTAGACATCTTAGCATACAACCGGTACTGTTTCATTAGTTCAAACACAGCATGAATATGAACCAAGTGGTCAACCAATGATTTACTGTAGATTAAGATGTCATAAAAAAACACCAATACTGACTTTCTTAATAACGGTTTGAAAACTGCATTCATAAGTCCTTAAAAAGAAGACGGAGCATTGGTTAAACCAAAAGGCATAACCAAAAACTCATAATGGCCTTCATGAGTTTTGAAAGTTGTCTTATGAGTGTCTTCTTCAGCCATTCTCAACTGATGATACCTTGCTCTAAGATCAATCTTTGAGAATATGACAGCACCCCCTAATTTATTCAATAAGTCTTTAATCATGAGAATTGGGAATTTGTCTTTAATAGTTAATTGATTGAGACTTCTATTATCAACACAAAGTCTCCAAGACCTATCTTTTTTTCCCACCAACACAATAGGAGAAGCATATGGGCTAGAACTATGTTGAATAACCCCTTGATCCATCATCTCCTGTACCAATTTCTCAATAATATCTTTCTTAAATGCAGGATATCTATAAGATCTCTTACTAATAGGAATTGCTGATTCCATCAATGGAATTTTGTGATCAAATGCACCTCTATGAGGTGGTAAGGTGATAGGCAGTTCAAAAATACAAATGAATTATTCCAATAAGGGCTTCAATTTTGGTAACAAATTAGTGCCTGGAGTGACTTGAATACTGCAACAATTTACTTTATTTACTGCTGGGTTGGTTATTGTCATCATGAACATTTGAGCTTCTTGGCCTTCCTTCTTAATTAGGGACTTAGCCTTAGCAGCTTTTATGTGTACTCCAGCTCCTCTTAACACATGCTTCTTTCCTTGATACCTGAATTCAATGGACTTATTTGGGAAGTCAAACAAGATTCTTCCCAATGTATTTAACCACCTAATCCCCAATACAATGTCAAAATTTCCTAGTGGTAAGATTAGGAAATCAGATAAAAATGTAGTTCCTTGTAAAAGCCAAGTGAGATCCTTACATACTGATGCAGTCTGCACTTTTCTGCCATCTACTACACTAATAGACTACTCATGAATAGGAGAAGCTTTACATTGCAATTTTGTGGTTACCTCTTGATCAATAAAGTTGTGTGTGCTTCCTATGTCAATTAAGACCTGCAAGGGTCTCTTTTCATGATACCCTGTGACCCTAAGTGTTTGATATCCTGTCACTCCTGTAAGAGCTTGTAGTGATATAGCCATGAACTTATCTGCTTCACTAGTCACAATAGGGACTGATTCTTGTACTTCAGCTAGCTCCATGTCCCCTTCTTCTACCTCCACCATATACAACTGTTTATTACTTCTACAATTATGCCTTTATACATATTTCTCATCACAGAAAAAAAGGCCTTCTGCCATCTTCTCATTCATTTTTGCTACCGATAGCCTTTTACCAGGAATTTTGCTACCTTCAATTTTCTTTTGTTCAAATGGTTGCTAATAAGTGGAATTGGATGCAAGGTTGTAAGAAGGTTTCTGGGTATACACAAGCTTAACCACTGCAGGAGTAGGTAATAATCCACTGCTATTCTTATAAGGTACCTTCAAACCCCATGACTAAGCTTGTGCTTCAAACACCTCTTCTTGTAGCCTAGCTACCTTATAAGGTTGCATCAGTGTTTTAGGACCTTGTATTCTAATAGCCTTATTTAGTGCTGGAGTTAAACCCCCTAGGAAGCAGCTGATAGCCTTTTCATTTGACAAGTTAACCCTAGTCAGAAGTTTATCAAATTTTGCCTGATACTCCCTTACACTACCATTTGTCTCAAGTTCTTTAGGGCTTCCATTGGATCCTCAAATCCATCTCCAAACCTCTCATTTAGGGCTATGACATATTCAGTCCAAGTAGGATCCACTACAAAATTTCTACACCTCATATATGCTCCATGCCAGGATATGGCCTCATCATCAAAATGGATGGAAGCTACCATAACCCTCTGCTCGAAAGGTACTTCATCCATGGAAAAAAACTGGTCGACCTTATATAACCAAGTCCTTAAATCTTGGCCTAAAAATATAGGAAATTCAAGTCGAGAATACTTTGTAAAGTAATTACCATGTGAATTTGAGTTGTGATGACCTTCCTTGGGCCTTTCCTCTTGCTGTAGCTCTATTAAACCATCCCTTTCATTAGTGGATTCTGCCCTATTTAGTTCTCTTCCTTTTCCTTTCTGCGCCATTGATCCCAATGCTTCACGAATCTCTAACAATTCTTTATCAATCTATTGATTTTTTGCATTCATATTTAACATTCCTTCCATTAACTGTTGCAGCTGATCTTGAATTTGTGTCAATTTATCATCCATTTCTTCCCCAAATTTATCTTGACCTTTACTTCTCACCATTATTATTCCAAGAACCTACAAGCTTTGATACCAATTGATGCACTTAAAGGAATTCGCAACTGAAAATTGTTAATCTAGGAGCTATGCTCGAAGGAGATGATAGCTAAATCATGGATTAATCCGAGAATTGAAGCTAAAAAGAGATTATAGAGAGAATATAGAAGAGATAAACTTGAGATATTATTCATGAATGAATGCTTACACCAGTAATGCTTGGTTTTATAGCTAACAATCCCACTTGACAGCTGTAACTAACTCTCTAACTGATTAACTACACATGTGACTTGAGCTACAGTAATAACTGCAATGAACAGTAAAAATAAAATTTTGAATTCTAATACAGTTTAACTACTTCTAACTAATTTGTTGATTCCAGTTGTGCTTCACTTCATTTTCAGTTCCCCAACTTGTATCAGGGGTTGAAGGCCACACAGATAGTATCTTTGTCTGCCTCGTGAAGTTGAGCACCTTGTTGCAGTTTGGATCACGTAACAAACTAATATCCACTCAATGAATTATCATATATATATATATATATATAGTTCAAAATATGCTATATATTTTCATGAATATATAAGTCTAAATAAAACAAAAGAAAACCCACAAAGATTAGCCTACCTAATTACCTTAATATCTAGTATTAAAGCAAAATCAATAATCCATTTAAAATCTAGAAGAATGAGACACATACCACCTAATTATGATAAAATCAGATTTACATATCCACCAAAATATTATAAATATGGTTTAAATGAATAAAGTACAAAAATACAAAGAATTAAAACAAATTATTTCAGAAAAACGTAAAGAATTAAAAATAATAATAAAAAGAGTACATTATAATATATTTGCCGGAGTGAGTGAAAACTCAATAAATACACAAAAAAATGAAATATCAAAATTAGAATCACAAATAGATAGTTTAGAATATATATATATATCAACATGAACTATTCACAATAAAAAGAACAAAGAAGAATTTATAATAGATGAAAAAATATATGAAAATCACGAAGGATTAAAAATAAAAATAGTATTTTCTAATCTAGGAAGAAGATATAAGAAAATAGGTGAATATTTATATTTAATGTTAGAAAAAGAAGAATTAAAATTTGAAGATAAATTGACAACAAAACATAAAATAACAGCAAGATGCAAAAATTTATATGTATTAACAACAAAACATAAAATAATAGGAAAAAATAAGATTAACAAAATACGAATAGAAAATTCATTCGAACAAATTGTAAAAACAATAGATTATAATGATTATAGCTATAAAGACAAAGATATAGAAGAAAATTTAGAAATAATAAATGATAGAATAAGTACAACGAAAAGAATAGCTGATGAAAAACCAGAATCATCAAGCTCATCAAAAAGAACAAGTTATGAAATAAGTTCAACAAATAATTTAAACCAATATTACATAACAGGAAAAGTAAATGAAAAAGAATATTTAATACTCTTAAGTACAGGACAAGAAGAAAATTATATAGCAAAATATCTAGTAAAAAATGAAGAACTAAAAACTGATAATGATATATGCCCAGATCTACCAAGAAGTTTAATAAATAGTAAAAATATAGCAGAAAAATAATAATAATAGGAATTAGAAAAATAAAAATAGAATTTGAAGTAAAGGAAGAAATGCAAAAAGTAGACATAATATTAGGAATAAAATGGCTAGAACAAGTAAAACCATATAATATAGAACATACACAATTAAGCTTAACATATAACAGAGAGAAATTATTCTTAAGAAGAGCCTTAACATTAAATGAAAATATATGTATTAATGAAGATAGTAGTAGAAGGATATTACAATAGATATTATACGCCTATAATAGATACAGGAGCAGAAGCTAATTTATGTAGATATAATTGCTTACCAGAAAGCAAATGAGATAAATTAAAAACGCCAATAATAGTTAAAGGATTTAATAATGAAGGAAGCTTAATTACTTATAAAGTTAGGAATGTAAAAATACAAGTATGGGATAAGATATTAACAATAGAAGAAATTTATAATTATGAACTAACATCAAAAGATATACTTTTAGGAATGCCATTTTTAGATAAATTATACCCACATATAATAACTAGAACAGATTGGTGGTTTACAACACCATGTAAACAGAAAGTAAGAGCAAAAAGAGTTAATAATAAAATAAGAAAGAAAACTGATTGGATAAAAGAAAGTGAAAAAATTACACAAAAATTAGAAAATATAAAAAATACTGAAGATACAATAGAACTAGTCGTATTTTTGATAAATAAAACAGAAATAACTATATTTTCAATAAATAAGATAGAAATAATTAAGAAAAAATTAGAACAATTATATAGTGAAGATCCATTAAAAGGATGGAAAAAACATAAAACTACTATAAAAATTGAATTAATAGATAAAAATAGCATAATAACCCAAAAATCATTAACATATAATTTTGACGATTTAAAAGAATTTAAAATGCATATAGATGAATTATTAGAAAAATAATATATACAAAAAAGTAATAGTAAATATAATAGTCCAGCATTTATAGTAAATAAACATAGTGAACAAAAAAGAGGAAAAAGTAGAATGGTTATTGACTATAGAAATTTAAATGCAAAGAATATGACATATAATTATCCAATACCAAAAAAAATATTAAAAATAAGACAAATATAGGGATATAATTATTTTAGTAAATTCGATTGTAAATCAGGATTTTACCATTTAAGGTTAGAAGAAGAATCTAAAGAATTAACCGCATTTACGGTACCACAAGGATTTTATGAATGGAACGTATTACCATTTGGATATAAAAATGCACCAGGTAGATATCAACATTTTATGGATAGTTATTTTAAACAATTATCTAATTGTATAGTATACATAGATGATATATTATTATATACAAAAACTAAAGAAGAACATTTAAAATTATTAGGACAATTTACAGATATAATAGAAAAATCGGGAATAAGTTTAAGTGAAAAGAAAGCTGAAATTATGAAAAATGAGATAGAATTTTTAGGAATACAAATAGATAAGAGTGAAGTAAAAATGCAACAACATATAGTACAAAAAATAATAAATTCGAAAGAAGAATTAGATACAAAAAAGAAATTACAATCATTTTTAGGATTAGTAAACCAGGTAAGGGAATATATTCCAAAATTAGCAGAAACTTTAAAACCACTATAGAAAAAAATTAAAAAAGATGTAGAATATAACTATAATGAAGAAGATAAAAAACAAGTTCAGAAAATAAAATTAATTTGTAAAGAATTACCAAAACTAAAATTTTCAGATGAAAATAGAAAATTTATATATATAGTAGAAGCAGATGCTAGTGAATGTAGTTATGGAGGAGTACTTAAATACCGATATGAAGCAGAAAAATTAGAACACCATTGTAGATACTACTCAGGTACGTTCAATAAAATAGAAATAAAATGGGAAATAAATAGGAAAGAATTATGTTCATTATATAAATGTTTATTAGCATTTGAGTCATATATTGTATATAACAAGTTTATTGTACGAACGGATAATACGCAGGTACGCTGGTGGTTAACAAAGAAAAATACAAAATTCAGTTACAATAAAAGAGATTCGGAGATTAGTCTTGAATATATTAAATTTCACATTTATAATTGTACTAATAAAAATGTTATTGCAGATTACATATCAAGACAAAGTTACGCAGATTGATATAATAGAAGAGGATACTCTAGAAAAAATACTCAACACCCTAACTACGCTTTCAATAAAAGTGGATAGTATGGGTAATGAAATAGAAAAGTTAAAGACTAATGAAGTTAAACTGAAGTCTATAGCTA
This sequence comes from Capsicum annuum, assembly GCF_002878395.1. NCBI lineage: Eukaryota > Viridiplantae > Streptophyta > Magnoliopsida > Solanales > Solanaceae > Capsicum > Capsicum annuum. The sequence goes on from NC_061121.1 coordinate 200,349,542, forward strand.
CAAATCAGCTAATTCAGCAGTGTGCAGAGATATGTTAATCGAAAAACATTAAAGTTTTAAAGCTAGAAGAAGACGATGGGACACTCAATAAAACCCAACTGTGCAATACGGAGAACAAAATGAAACTCAGTGCTGTAACTACAGATATTGCGATCTACAGGACAACTAAAAAATTACACAATTAAACAATGATCAGATAAGATTCCACGGTTATCAATAGAAAAAGAAAAAGAAAAAAAAAACACTCTAAATGCCACATTTATAATGAGTAGGTGAAATATTTTGAGATTCACGAATTTGAAGCCGCCAGATAGATGTTTGTTTTGATCCCATACATGATATTTTATGGGATAACTTTATGGTTTAGCATTATCCTATTCAGCCTATGTCAATTAAATACAATCTACAACTTTTGTACTTTATTTTCTCCCTTACTTTTAGCTCTTTCTCGATCTCTTGTTTCTCTCTCTTCTTTTTTTTCTTTTTCAATTTTTTTTTGTTTTTCGTTCTTTGTTCCTTTTCCTTTTCCATTTTTGCTTTTCATTTTGTTTCTTTTTTTTTTTTTTTTCTTTTTTCATTTTTTTTGTTTACTGTCTTTTCTTTGTATTTTTTTCTTTTTTTGTTCTTGTTTTATATTTTTCGTTTTTCTGACATATTTTCTCCCTTTTTTGTTATTTTTTTTCCTGTCATTTTTATTGGTGTTGTTGTAGTTTATATATTTTTATATTTATAATTTTTTTGTATCATTTTATATATTTCAAATAAATTTATTATTCGTAGTTGAATAGTTTAGTATTTGTATACAAATAATTCTATGTATTAATTACATTTACTTGAGTCTAAAATATATAAATATGCAATGTGTCATTTAATTCAAATGTATCATTAGTATTCGTTTATCAAATTTATTATTTGTGTTTATATATGAATAAATATCATTTGTATGTGTATGATTGAAGTTGTATAAACATATATCATTTGATAAAAATAAAATGTTTGTATTTATTTAATTTAATATTTGTATTTGCATGATTTATCAGTTGTATTTGTATTTTTTAATTTATATCAATAAATATAAATAAAAATTTTAATAGAAAGAAAATAAGATTTTTTTAAATTATTTTATACAAATGATGTTGTCAACTGCAAATTCTACTAGAAACAAATAAAATAACAAATTCAAATATAATATGCGGTCAACTTACAAATAAAAATACAAAATAGTTCTTTAACGGTACAAGTGCAACAACAACAACAACAACAACAACAAACCCAGTGTATTCTCACAAAGTTGGGTCTGAGGAGGGTAAAGTGTATGCATTTCATACCGCTACCTCCAAAGAAGTAGAGAGGTTGTTTCCGATAGACCCCTGGCTCACGATAAGAAATAATAAACAAAAGCGTAATGAAACATGAAGCCAGATGGATGACATCACATAAAAAGTATTAAGACATAAATATAAATCAAAGCAGTATGAGATAAGGTAACCAAGTGCAATATGCAATAAGAGATAAGAAATAGGGCATCCAAAAAAGACACCCACCTAGTAGTAACAGACACTCACAGGCCAGAGACACCCTCCACACCCAAACCCTCCTGACTAGGAGCTCTTACCTATAAACACAGTCCTAAGATTAGTAACCTGGCTATACTAGAGCTCTTCTAACTACTAGCTACAGCTCACACACACAACCTAGCCTTCTACCCTTATTCGCGACCTCCATACCTTCCTATCTAGGGTCATGTCCTCAATAAGCTGAAGCTGCTCTATATCATATCTAATCACTTCTCTCCAGTACTTCTTTAGCCTACCTCTCCTTCCCTAAAAGCCATCTAACGCTAGCCTCTCACACCTACGAACTGGGGTATTCATGCCCCTCCTCATCACATGCCCAAACAACCTCATCCTTCCTTCCCGCATCTTGTCTTCTACTGAAGTCACTCACCTTCTCCCGGACTGTCTCATTCCTAACTCTATCTTCTCTATTAAGTCCACACATTCAACGCAATATTCTCATTTTTGCCACCTTTATTCTTTAAATGTGAGAGTTCTTGACTGGCCAATACTCTGCTCCATAGAGCATAGCTGGACGGACTGTCACTCTGTAGAATTTACCTTTAAGCTTAACTGGGACCTTCTTATCACACAACACTTCCGAGGCGAGCCTCCACTTCATCCAACCTGCTCCAATACGGTTAGAGACATCCTTATCTATCTCATCATTCCCCTGAATCAAAGACCTGAGATACTTAAAACTATTCCTCTTACAAATATCCTGGGAATCCAATCTTACCACCATATCTTCCTCCTGCCTCAAGTCACTAAACTTACATTTCATATATTCTGTCTTGGACCTACTCAACTTGAACCCTTTAGATTCAATGGTTTGCCTCCAAACCTCTAATTTTTCATTCACCCCCCTCTCGTGTCTCATCAATCAACACTACATCGTCCGTAAAAAATATACACCAAGGTACCTCCGCTTGAATACTTTGCATCAACATGTCCAACACTAACATAAACAGAAAAGGACTAAGAGTCAAACCCTGATGCAACCCTATCTCAATTGAAAAATACTCTGAGTCCCCCATCCCCCGCTATTCACACCCGAGTCTTCCCTCCATCGTACATGTCCTTAATAGCTCTAATATACACCACCGGACCCCTCTTGCCTCTAAGAATCTCCAAAGAACCTCCCTAGGGACTTTGTCATACGCCTTCTCCAAGTCAATGAACACCATGCAAATCCCTCTTTCTTTCCCTATACTCCTCCACCAATCTCCTTACCAGGTGGATTGCCTCCATCGCCGCACGACCAGGCATAAAACCAAACTGATTCTCCAAAATAGACACGAGCTTCCTCAATCTCCCCTGAACTACCTTCTCCTAAATCTTCATAGTATGACTCAATAGCTTGATACCCATATAGTTGGCGTAACTCTGAATATCACCCTTGTTTTTATACAACAGAATCATCGTACTCTACCTCCAAGCCTCAGGCATTCTCGCCGTCTTGAAAATGTTGTTAAACAAATCAGTCAACTACCTTAAACCTGCCTTACCTACAAACTTTCAAAAATCTACCGAAATCTCATTAGGCTCGGTCACCCTCCCCCTCCGCATTCTACGAATAGCTTCTCTGACCTCCTCAATCGTAAAATGCCTTCAATAACCGAAATCACGTCTATCCTCCGAGAGCTCCAGCTCTCCTAACAGTACAAGTGCATCGACTGAAATAGAATATAGATACAAATAAAATGAAATCAAAAAATACAAATACAATATGCTATCAACTGCAAATACAAAACAGTTCTTTAAAATATGAGTTCGAATTGTATATAATATAAATGATGGTGGAAACTATAAACTACAAAGATAAGTGCGAACTATACAATGCAATACAAATACAAGAGCAAACTATAAAACAAAAATACAAATACAATTGTACAAAGAAAAATAAAGATATAAATGATGGTGTAAATATAAATACAATTAGAGATTGTGGTATTTTTCTTATCATCCATGATTTGTACTCGACATAATCATATTTTTTTAAAATACAAAAAATATAAAATAAGATAAAAAATGAGAAAGAAAAAATACGAAAAAGAAAAAAATTAAAAAAATAAGAAAGAGAAAAAGAAGAAAGAAAGGAAAAAAAAAAAAGAAAAAGTAAAAAATACGAAAAGAAAAAATGAGAAAAAAATATAAGAAAATCAAAAAGAAAAAAATGTAAAAGAAAAAAAAAAGAAAGAGAAATAGAATAGAGGAAAAAAAGAACAAGTTGAAAAACAAAACAAAAATAGAGAAAAAAATTAAGAGTGAAAAAACAAAAAAAAAAATTAAAAAAAAATGATAGTAAATACAAATACAATGTGTGGTTATGGTATTTTCGTCATCATTTATACCTTGTAGTCAATATAGCTATAATTTTCAAAAATACAATATATATATATGTATATATATACATATACATATATATATATATATATATATATATATATAGTAAAACAAATAAAAATGAGCATATAAGATAATGATGCAATATGGAGAACTAAATGAAACTCAGATGATGTAACTACAGATATTGTGATGATCTACAGGACAACTAAAAAATTACTTACACAATTACATAATGAACAAAAAAGATTTCATGGTTATCAATGGAAGAAAAAAAAAAAAAAAACTCCAACGCCACATTTATAATGAGTGGGTGAAATATTTTGAGATTCACAAATTTGAAGCCACTAGATGGATATCTGGTTTAATCCCCTACATGATATTTTATGGGATAACTAAATGGTTTAGTAAAATAAATTTTTAATTATTTAATTTAAATTTTAATTCATTATAATTCATCATCTCTTTTTTCAACTAAATACAATTTACAACTTTTCTAATTTATTTTCTCTCTTTTTCTATGTCCTATTTCTCTCTCTTCTTTTTTCTTTTTTAGTTTTTTTTCTTATTTTTTCTTTCTTTGTTCCTTTTCCTTTTGTTTCTGTTTTTCCTTTTTTGTTTTTACCTTTTATTTTTTTTCTCGTTTTTTTTTAATTTTTTTTTTTCCCTTTTTTTTTTTTTTGTTTTTCATTTTTTTTCTTTTGTCATTATTTTTTTTGTTGCTATCTTTGTTTTTTATTTTTTGTTCTTTGTTCGTTCTTGTTTTATTTTTATTTTTTTTCAATTTTTCTCCTTCTTTTTGTTTCTTTTTTGTTACTTTTTTTTGGTCGTTTTTGTTGGTGTTGTTGTATTTTAAGTTTTATATATTTTTTGTATTTTATATTTTTTGTATCATTTTATATATTTTAAATAAATTTATTTATTGTAGTTGAATATTTTAGTCGTGAATATTGTATAATTTATCATTTGTATTTGTATACAAATAATTATATGTATTAACTACAATTACTTGAATCTAAAATATATAAATATGCAATGTGTCATTTGATCCAAATGTATCGTTACAATTCGTTTTTCAAATTTATTATTTGTATTTATATATGAACAAGTATCATTTGTATGCATATAGTTCAAGTTGTATAAATATATATCATTTGATACAAATGTAATGTTTGTATTTATATAATTTAACATTTGTATTTTTATGATATCAGCTGTAATTGTATTATTCAATTTGTATCAATAAATTATAATTTGTATCATAAAATATAATTTGTATCAATAAATAAAAATATAAATTTTTGTAGAAAGAAAAATAAGAAATTTTTTTCAATTGTTTAAATATACAAATGATGTTGTCAACTACAAATTCAAATACAAACAAATGAAATAACAAATACAAATATAATATGCGGTCAACTTATAAATAAAAATACAAAATAGTCTTTAACAATATAAGTGCATCGACTGCAATAGATACAATTAAAAATAAAATGAAATCATAAAATACAAATACAATATTAAGTCAACTACAAAAATCAAACAATTCTTTAAAATATGAATTCGAATTGTATATAATATAAATAATGGCAGAAACTATAAAATACAAACAGACGTGGGAACTATACAATGCAATACAAGTATAAGCGTGAACTATCAAATAAAAATACAAATACAATTGTATCAATGAAAGCAAAGATATAAATGATGGTGTAAATATAAATACAATAAGAGATCATGGTATTTTCCTTATCATCCATGATTTGTGGTCGACATAGCTATATTTTTTTAAATACAAAAAATATAAAATAGAACAAAAAAATGAGAAAGAAA
>NC_061121.1:200355376-200362951 GCF_002878395.1 Capsicum annuum
AAAAAAAAAACAAAAATATGAAAAAAATGGGAAAACACAAAAATAAAAAAATGAGAACGAAAAAATATAAAAAAACAAAAAAGGAAAAAAATGTAAAAGGAGAAAAAAAGAAATAGAAATAGAAATTAGAGATAAAAGAGAGAGAAAAAAGAATGAATTGAAGAACGAAACAAATATAGAAAAAAATCAAAGAGTAAAAATTAAAAAAAGAAAAAGAAAAAAAATGTCAGTAAATACAAATACAATGTGCGGTTATAATGTTTTCCTTATCATCCATGACTTGTAGTCAATGTAGCTATGTTTTTTGAAAATACAAAAAAATATAAAAAAAATAAAATACAACCAAAAAAAAGAGAAAAAAAGAAAGAGAAGTAGAATCTAGAGAAAATTAAAAAAAAAAAAAAGAGAAGTAGAAGTTAGGGATAGAAAATAAAATAAAATAAAAAAAGACGAGAAAAGAAGAAATAGAAAGAGAGACTATGAATTGTAATTTGAAAGTTAGGCTAGGGACATTCCCATTTTGCTGAAACATAAACTAGTGCCCTACTGTATATAACTTCTTTGTACTAAAATGCTAGAGTTGGGGCTTTGAGCTGTAGGTGACAAAAGAGTTTGAAAATGAGGTGTAGGTGACTCAAGTCTTAATAATTGATAGGAGGTGACAATTACTTTATTATGAATTAAGAAAGTTGAAAATTTTTTAAAATAACTCACAAGTTTTTAAATTTACACTTTGATCTAAATTTTAGTTAGTATAACGGGAAACAGAGGAAAAAAGTGCGTTTCTCTCTCTTCTTATCTATTGTTGTTTTCTCTCTTTTTGCAATTTTTGTCGTTCATTGTTGCTGCTGCTTTATTCATCATCTTCTGCTTCATTATCATCATCTTATATACTTCATTATCATCATCATCTTCTTCTTGTCGGCCATTGTTGTTGTTTTTACTGTGGTACCTGACCAATTTTCTAGGTGAAATCTTATTTCGTACATCACTTTGCACTTTGACATTACTTCATAGGTGACTTTGGTAAGTAAAATTATGATTTTTAGTTCAATTTTTCATTTGAGTACACTGCTACTACTATTTTTTCAACAATGGATAGAACCCGTTCATGAATACAACATAAGAGTCCACAAGTTAAATAGATCACTCAGTCTGTTGCAACAAACACATATTCTGATGCAACAAAAGACTCATATGTTGGATTCATGTTTATGGTTCTTGTGCTCGTAACATGAATCAAACAGATGGTTAATCTATTACAACAGACGTCTTATCTGTTGCAACAGATATTTCTTCTGTTGTAACAGATAAATATCTGTTGCAACAGATGAGAAACCTGTTGCGACAGAATATTTATTTATTGCAACAAACTATTTATCTGGTGCAATAGACTTTATTCTGTCACAACACAGTTCCTACTAGAAACCCAACAGATAACCCATATGTTTCAACTCTTGCTATTGATACTGAATTCAAATTATATCTTAATCGTTGACATGTTTGTTGAGCAGAAAAAATAGACAGAATAAAAATTAAGTAAGAATTAAAATGTCAAAGTCGATCAAACATAAAATTTTTAATAAACAAAAATAAATAAAAATACGTAGGCAAAAAAAATTACCTTCACGAGGTAGGGGTTAAGGTCTGGGGATACACCACCCTCCCCAGATCCCAATTGTGGGATATATTATACTGGGTATGTTGTAGTTTTTATTTTCATATTTTTATTTGATCAACTTTAATAATTTATGAAGTGCTTAATTAATATGATCTAATAGAGGTCTATACTTGAGTATTAATATATGCATTGGGTCAAGTTTTAAGTTTCAACTCTTGCTATTGCTACTAGATTCAAATTATTCCTTAACCGTAGACATGTTTGTTGAGAATAAGAAATAGATAGAATGAAAAATAAATAAGAATTAAAACGTCAAAGTTGATCAAGCATAAATTTTTTATTTAGCAAAAACAAATAAAAATACATATGCTAAAAGAAAGAAAAATAATCTAATTATTATTATCATCATTATTTCCAGCCGGCAAATCCTCAACTAGCATCAACAGTGCCCTCCTCAGCCTCCAGATCTCCCGGAGCATCATGACTCTCATTGCAGACAATTCCAATTAAAGGTCATGAACCTGAGTTTGAGGCTCCCGCATAATGTCTTATAAAATAGTAAAGTCCCACATTGGATCAGTCATATTTTGAACACGAAGGAATTGACAAAAAGCATTAAAACAAAAGTAAAGAAAAGAATCCGAATGTAATACAACGTACACTACCAATTGGGTATATTTACACAAAAAGCAAGGAAAAACTTACCTGAGTCAGGGAAGAGAAAGTGATTGAAGGTGTAATATGAAAAACAAGATGCAAGAAATAAATTTAGTAGAATGAACGAGTAAGGAGAAACCTATTTATAGAGGATTAAATTTAAATGAGTTAGGCAAAAAGGCATGACTGTTTACCTTCATTTATTAATTACATACAAATTGGTGACTGTTCGATTACTTTGAAAAGTTATGACTTAATTACTTATGACTATTCTATATTTGTTGCATCAGATAATACATCTGCGACAATAGATATACCATCTGTTGCATCAGATAATACATCTGTGACAACATATATGTCATCTGTTGCAACAAATGAACAACCTGTTGCATCAGATAATACATCTGTGACAACATATATGTCATCTGTTGCAACAAATCAACAACCTGTTGCATCAGATAATATATCTGTTACAACATATAATCTATCTTTTTTAATAATCATCATATCATTAATCCAAAATTTTTATTATATAAATTTAAAAAGCAGATCTAAAAACAAAAATGGCAAAAAGTTACTACTTGTCACCTATTTTATATTAACATCAATTATTCAAATTAAATAACTATTTTCTTACCATTATAAATTGTGTTTATCCTTTATTTCCGTATAGTTTTCTATGAAAAGAAATGACTTAATTAAATGAAGCTGGTGAGTTTTTACAAAAAATCACGACTGTTCACCTTCTTTTAACAGTCATCATATACGTTAATCCAATCTTGTGACTTTTTTATTATATAATAAATAAATAATTTAAAAATAAAAATGATAAAAAGTCACGATCAGTTATTAAAATTAAATAACCGTTCTTATATGGTTATAAATTATGTTTATCATTTATTTACGAATTATTTTTCATATTAAATAATCGAAAAGTCATGACTTTCACCCTCAATAACAACAATAACCCTTTTTTTTATTAATAACTGCTTGTTGCAACATATGATCCATCTGTCACAACGGATTAATCATTTGTTGCAACATATGGTTCATCCGTTGCCACAAATGCTCAATCCCTTCCTCCAACCGTCGACATGTTGAGAATATGAAATAGACAGAATAAATGAAAAGTAAATATTAAATAAGAATTATAAATTCAAAGATGATCAAACATAGACTTTTGAATCCATTATATACAAATATATTATATAAAAAAACATACCCTTGGTAGATCCGATATAATAAAAGAAAAACAAAACCGAATTATTACTACTACTACTACTACTACTACTACAACTAGTATTATTATTATTATTATTATTATTATTATTATTATTATTACTACTACTACTATTCCTATTAATATTATTATCATTATTGTCAACCGACCCATCATCATCTGTCAGCAGTAGGGCCCTCCTTAGCCTTGCTCTGATGTCGCCCAACTCCCACCAGAGTTCATGAATCTACCTTTCAAGTTCCCGCAAGGAGTCGCGCAAAGTCACCTAGCCTAAATCCGGATCATTCATATCTAGAAGTGGAGTTATGTATAAATACACCCTTTAATTAAATAAAACTGATGACTTTTGAATATGTAAATTTAAAAAACTGATCAAAATATAAAATTTTATTTTTTATTATATTTCGAAATGAAAATAAAATTGCTTTAAAATAAATCTAACAGATGGGTAATCTGTAGAAAAATAAATTATATCTATTTGAAAATTAACAACATATTGACAATTTGTTACAACAGATGGATTTATCTGTTTGATTTTAACAATAGTTAAGTCATGTGTTGCAACAGAATGATCATCTGTTGTAACAGATGTCTATATTTATTTGATAATTTTAACAGATGTGTCATCTGTTGCAACAGGTTAGTCATCTATTTTTTCAAATTAAGCCATAGACGGACTAGAAAGAATAAGGTGTGTGCAGATGAATGGATCCACTTTCATGTGTGGGAGTAACGTATTACTGATAAAGTCATTGGGACAACACACATAAAGAACAATGATTTTGTGAATGCAGTTTTTACCCGATAAGGCATTTATCATTCAAACAAGATCCTGTATTATACAATTTAGTTTGATAGGTTCGAATGATGAGGCCGAGAGGCCCATAAAGATGGTGCTGATACCCTATTATGAATTAATAATGGTTATTGCTCATGTTTATACGTGTCAAGTTTTGAAAAAGGTTCAATATTTGGTGTCATTATAGAGATCCAATAGTGATTGGACTTAACTTTAAGTATGCACAACTTTAAGTGTGCATTGGACTCTGAGAAGGCCTTCTAAACATCGTATTGCATCAAACAAGAATGGAATACCAATAGAAATTCCCCTCGTCCAAATTTACATGGAAGCATTTTTCGAAAAGATGATTATACGCCAGAAGGAGTGGTTGGAGAATACTTGCAAGGGAAAAAGGGATTTGATGAAAACCTATATCATCTAACAGCTAATTGAAGAGGAAAATATAGTGTAGCAAGGAACTTCTAGCTAATTTGGCCAATATAGCTGAATTAGAACATGAGAAATCTTAATCAAGTGCAAATATGAAAGTGTATCTAGTACTAAAAATCCATCCGTTGTATCTCTGAAAGAAAATTAGTGTAGCTAGGTACTTTTCTTGGGAGCAGCGACCAGGTAGCGTGATCGAGATGATCACCTACATAGAAAATAGCAGAACCCAAAGAAAGCAGCTTTGCGAGGACTGAGGGTTGAAATGATGTACTGTAAGTAAAGAAAACTTGGCCCAAGAATAACTGTATTTAAAATAAGCAATGTAAGTAAAGGCGGCAATGTTTGAATTTTAAATTGCATCCCATGCCTTCTTGTTTGTGATTCTGATTAGGTCCACTGCTATTGACCTGATCGAAACCACAAACAAGATTAAGTATCATTATTTCCTTAGCAATATGGATATAATTGATTGTGTTTTCTTGCCTTAGCATGCTTTTAACATATCTTAGAGAAGATCAGATGCTTGCTGTAGTTTGTGAATCCCGATAATTTTCAAGCTTGCCTCCAGCTTGCTGATTCGGTATTCAATCTTGTCATTGCCGTCTTTGAGGTCAATTTAGAGTTCTTGGTCTTTTGTGAGCTGGTCAATTTAGAGTTCTTGGTCTATGGTAGCAAGCAATACTGGGTCTAGTATAAATCAGCAGAGCAGAATAAGAGAGAAGAAGAGCGTAATTAGGATATAGCTCACATGAAAACCCAGATGGATCTGCTCACGAAACATTTGCTATCAGGGAATGTAGAAAAGGTAAAAGTTGTGGGCTCCCACGGTAAAGGAGCTAAATTAAAAACCAAGGAAAAGGCTAACTACTTGTATAACCAGGGAGTTTTCGGATCGGTGGTCAAGAAAACCAAGGTTGGAACCATCGAGGAGATTGCAAGAATAAAAGTGATAGGAGTGGACTATATGTACCTCCTGGAAGCCATGATAATGCTGCCACTAGTTCAGGAAAAATGTCCATGGAGGACATGATGGAGAAACTACTAAAGGGAGTTGAGGTAACCAATTCTGGGGTAACTACTATGAAGAGTGACATATCTTCCATGAGTCAACTAGTAAATTCACACTCAAGTGCTATTAAAAAACTAGAGCAGCAGATGAGCCAATTATCCACAGCATTTAACCAAAGATAGAATGAGACTCTACGAAGTGATACAATTTAGAATTCGAGAACTGATGGGTCATGTATGGCTATTACCACTAGAAGCAGTAAGACGTTATCTAGTCCAGGATTGGGGGCATCCTCTCATACTGATGTGGTCTAAATATATTGGGAGATGGTTGATGAATCTTTAGTGGTTCCTGTGGAGTTGGGAAGTTAGTAAAAGAAGAGTCTGGAAGTGGAACAACCACCTAAGCCAAATCATGTTAGTGATGTGGAGGAAGGCATAAGAAAGTAGGTAAAAGTTGCCCCAGCTGAAATCCCAAGGCCACCACCCCCATTTCCACAACGATTAAAGAAGAAAGCAAAAGAAGGCAAGTTTAATAAATTCATGGCTATGTTGAAGAAATTGACAGTGAACGTGCCTTTAATTGAAGCACTTGAGTAAATGCCAGGATATGCTAAATTTATGAAGGATATTGTGATGAAGAAAAGAGCGGTGAGCTATGAAACGATGGATAATATCCATCATTATAGTGTTATTTCTATAAGGTCCTTGGTGCAGAAGAAGGTAGATCCAGGAGCGTTCACTATTCCTTGTACGATTGGAACTCTGGAATTTTCTAAGGCGATCTAGGAGAGAACATTAATCTGATGCCGCTAGTTGTTTATAAAAAGTTGGGTTTGAGGGACCCCAAACCCACCAACATGAGACTAGTTATGGTGGACAGGTCTGTGAAAAAGCCGATTGGTATGCTACATGATGTACTTGTAAAAGTTGCCGATTTTGTATTTCCTACTAACTTTGTGATCCTTGATTGCGAAGTAGAATTTGAAGTGCCAATAATTTTGGGAAGACCATTCTTAGCAACTGGGAGAGTGATAGTTGACATAGAGCTGAATAAGCTCAAGTTTAGGCACAATGAAAAAGAAGTAAAATTTAAAATGTACCCATCCATGACACAACAAAATAAGATGGGTGTTTTATCAACCGTGGATGTGTTCTATAAGGATGTGAAATAGGTATCAACAAGGTTTCTTGATGAATTATGAGTAGTCAAGACGACCGAGTCATGCCGCGATACTAAATCAGGCGCTATTGGGAGGCAACCCAAAATTTTTATGTTTAATGTAAGTTGTTTTTATTTATTTAGATGGTAAGTATGACGAAATGATGAGGTATGAAGGGGTTGAGGTATAATTTATGTAGCAAGTTAAGTGATCCTGATGACATAGGTGACGAGCTATAACAATTATGATAAGCCGTCAGATTCATCGTCAGAGAAATCAGATCCGAGGTATATTCTGTTAAGGCAGACGATATTTGTGATAGGCTATCACACTTGTGATAAGCCATCAAAAGTGTCATAAAAACCCAAAATGAGCTATCAAACAATTCTGGGCCCAATTAAAGGAATTCGACCCAGCCCAAAAGTAAATCTTTTCACCTTCCCGCTTTTCTTTTTCTTTTCTTTAGTTTATTTCTTTCCATTTTTAGTTTATTCTCTTGCCTTTTTGAATTAGTTCTTATTAAGACAAGAGAATTTCATTTTCTTTTTTCTCAATTGAAGTTAAGTTCAAGCACAAAGTACTCTTTCTCCTTCATCTTTTCATCTACTCTACCCTACTCAAGAAGCTAAGTCGCCTACCAGGTATACTCTAAGTT